>NC_089497.1:16354412-16657354 GCF_036850765.1 Saccopteryx bilineata
ATTTCTATTCAATAATCTTGATAGCTTTTTGTGTGCTGGGCCTTATCATTTACCCTTCTAGTTATTGTTGCACTCAGTGTAGGAACTCCCTCTTCTGGGCCGTGGGGGGAGACACCCAGGCACTCCGTGACAATCTATTGTGCCATTAACTTAGAATGTACATAGAGTATAGAACTTGAAAAGAGCAAGCTAAATTTCTCAGTATTTTATGGTGGAAGTAAAAACAGCCATTATTGGAGTAGATAAAGGATTCATACATTTGGTTTTGTTAAGTAATGGTCTATTTTAAAAGTATGTATTTTACTCATAAATCAGTATTTATAATTCATCTATCAGTTGATTCTCAGTAAGTCTTTGTTGGCGGTATCAACAAAAGTGAATCAAGACAAAAAGATTGACATGTCAAAATATCTTCTTGTGTTTGACGTGGAAAAAGAGTTAACACAACAGACTTGAGGCTACTCTATTTAGTGAAATTCTTAGCTGGCGTCTGAGAGTGTGTCTTCTGAAACATTCCATAACTGATAAGCTACTTTTGCTGAGCCTAGGCTGTTTGTGCAAACAATGTAATTTATAGTGACATCTGCTTTCCTTCACTGAGTCTAGGATTTTGACAGTTGCTAGACAGAGACTGTCTATGTGTGATCAGTTCTCAAACTCTTGAGTTTTAAATGGCCTTCTTATGGTGGAAACGTTACACACATGTCGCTTTATTTATTTGTTTGTTTGTTTTTACTCAACGGAGAATGTGCTATATATGACTACTCACACAAGGAAAAGGATAAAGGGATTTCTGTGAATCTCCCCTGTCTTCATCGGATGACACTTTCTCTTTCTGATCTGACTGTGACCTCTACCATGTGTTCCTTATAAATATGTACGACTTTACGTTTGAATCCTGTGAGCCCTTTCGGCAAATCACCAAATGTTTGGGTAGTCTCGGAGGACCCCTGAAATGTGGTATCACTACTCTCATTTGTTTGGTCATTGTGGGATTTTAAAGGAAAACCAAAACGAAGTCATGACATGAATTACATATATGGAAATAAATATCTGCGTAATAAATCAACATTTCAACAGGTGTGCCGTGACAAACATGACACTTACCACCCTCTTATTAAAATATTCTTGAAGATTCACAGTAATACAAAGGTGTCAACTTTTTAAACAGACACATACAATAGTCAGCCAATGAAGGCGTGGGTAAGCGGAACGCCAGGCCCAGAGTTAGGAAGGGTGTGAGGAACGAAAGAGCTCCAACCAGGGTGCGCAGTGAGGAAAGCTATATGTTCAACAGAGCTGCTGGTCCCTGGCTAGAAAAAAGGGGTAGGAAATATTTAGAGAACATACCTAAATTATGGAGGATTTTGCTATTAATGAATGGTGAATTTTATTTTATTTTAATTAATTTATTTTTTAAGATGTTATTTATTCATTTTAGAGAGGAGAGAGAGAGAGATAAAGAGTGAGAGAGAGATGGGGGAGGAGCCAGAAGCATCAACTCCCATACATGCCTTGACCAGGGCAGGCAGGGTCTCGAACCGGAGACCTCAGTGTTCCAGGTCGCTGCTTGATCCACTGCGCCACCACAGGTTAGGCCGGATGGAGAATTTTAGAAGGTACAATGGAGAAGTTTTAGAAATGGGGAATTCATAAAAGTTGGGAAGATGATAGAGGAGCTACAGAGCTATACGGAGAACAGAAGGGTTCGGGTGTGACCTGGGAGTCTGCTTTGGTGGGAAATATAAAAAGGGAAAGGGACACATGGGATTGGTACCAGTGCTTCAAGGCAAGCAATGACGGTAAGGCCATGAGGGAGGAAGGGACAGTAGAAGACAGTGACCAAAACCCATGTTTCACTTCTGCGGAAAGAAGCATGGAAACCAGGCTGGGCGTGTTTCTATCCTGAAGGCCTTGATCTCTGTTATCCTGGCAGAGGAAGGCTGGTAGGTCTGAGGACGGTGGTAGGTCTTTTAAATACTAAGTGTTTAAATACTAAGGATTCATTCTTGACATCAACCTGGGTTGGGAGTAATCTTCAAGCATGAGAGGCTGGCTCTTGACTCTTCCAGGGTTTTAGAATATGGTATTGACAAAAAGCAGAATATAACATTATAGTTTAAATTTTTGTTTTACTGGTAAGACTGAATACTTATGCATATAAATGCACATGTAAGGAAAAACGGAATGAGAACATAGATAGCAGGATATTAAAATATATTACCAATGTGAGATTATAGGTGATGCATATACTGTTATTTATGATCTCTTAAATGTCCTAATGTAAGTACCTGTAATTAGAAGAAAGCCTTTTTTTATCAGAAAAAAAAATGCTATTGAAAAAAGAATACATTTCTAGTTACAAGGTCTTGCATTTAATAATTACTTGTTGAACTGGTGACCATATTTGAAAATTTATTATGGGTGTCATTTAATTCTGAGAAACCAGACTCTTTATATTTCTCACTAACTACAGCAGCTTTTAAACATTTGAAAAAACAAAATATTACTGATAACAAAGTCTGAGTGTTCTCACTGCTGATCTTCAGTTAAACAGTTAACTCGGAGAGAGTAATTTTAAATTCACTTGAGTGGTTTAAATAACGACATGGAGAGAAGGCAAGTATTCCTCTGTTAGATCAACACGTACTATTAGAAACCAATGAGGATAATTTAAAGTGAACCCACAAGTCTGCATTAGAGAATCTAAATCAGCATTTTAATAATTGAGGAGGATTTAACATAAAACAGGGAGCGTTTTTTTGAAATAAGCAATCAGAATAATTCATTAAAACTTCAATCATCAGAAGGCTTGGCTGTTGCCCTACTTGATATGTAAACAAAACTGGTAAATATTGTTGAAATGACACCTCAGGTAGTTCAAATTTATTGCTGAGAGGAAAATGTGGTTAACATGTGAGTTTTCCACTTCTGTTATAACTGAAGTGGGGTGATGTCTTGGTATCAAGAGCTTTATAAGTTTCCCCAGATGATTCTAGTATATACCCATGATGATAGTTTTGGAGATTAGGAAGAGGAGAAGTTGAGTTTAAACTAAATTTAAGAGACAAACTATAACAAATATTTGGAAATAGCAAACAAGAATGATATTAACATTTAGAAAGATTCTCTGCTTTCCTTCTTGATTTCTGAGTTGATACTTACACTGTAACATCTGCTAGACAAAACAGGTGAAAGAAAAAGTTGGAGAGAAATGTGCGGAGATCGGCTTTAAATATGTTTAACTTGAATCAGTGAAGAAATACAAGACACAAAGCTTTAATTTGGTGAAGACTAAAGCAGGGTTATTTTTTAAAAGTCTTTTCAAATTCATCGGACCCTTTGTTTCACACAACAGACTTGTGAGATAGAAAGGGCAAGTGACTTTCCATAATAATATTTAAAAAAGAATAAAAATTAATGAACTGTACTTTTAGAGCAATTCTAGCAAAGTTGAATGAGAATATGAAGGTTTCCCATGTATTTCTATCCCCCTACTATCAACACCGGCACCAGAGTACATTTGTTACCATGGACGAACCTGCGTTGACACAGCGTTACCACCCATTGGGTGGTTTCCATTGGGGTTCACTCTAGGTGTTGTATGCTTTGCTATTTGGACAAATGTGTAATGACATGTATCCACCATTGTAGCTTGTAGAATGGTTTACTCCTCTTAAGATCCATGTGCTTTGCCTATTCATCCCTCCTTCTCCCCTAATCAACCACTTATCTTTTTAGTATCTCCATTGTTTTGCCTTTTCCAGATGCCATATACTTGAAATAATAAAGTATGTAGACTTTTTCAGATTGGCTTGTTTTATTTAGTAACATGCACTTAAATTATTTTTCAGAATTTTTTTATGGCTTGATAGTTCACTTCCTTTTAATAGTGAATAATATTTCATTGTCTAGATGTACCACAGTTTATTTGTCCATTTACCTGTTGAAGGACATCTTGGTGGCTTCCAAGTTTTGGCAATTGTGAATAAAGTTGCTATTAACATGCACATACAGGTATTTTTGTGTACATATAACTTCTCCAGTTGATTTGGGTAAATAGCAAGTCATATGATTACTAGACTATGGTATGTTTAAAAATACAAGAAACTGCCAAACTGTCTTTCAATCTGGTTATAGCATTTTGCATTCTCACAGCAGTAAGTGAGAGTTTTGTTGCTTCCCATCGTAGCTAGCATTTGGCATTGTCACTGTTGTTGATTTTGGCTACTCCAGGAGGTGTGTAGTGATATCTCATTATTACTTTAATTTGCATTTTTCTGATGATATAGGATGGTAAACATATTTTCATATTGTTATCTATAAATATAAATATAAAAAATTATATGTGAGATAATTCTTCAGGTCTTTGACCCTTTATTGAAATCATGCTGTTTATCTTTTATGGTTGAGTTTTAAGTGTTCTGTATAGATTTTGGATAACAGTTCTTTATAAGATGTGTCTTTTGTCAATATTTTCTCTTAGTCTGTGACTTGTCTTTTTCTATACTAATACATTAAAAAAAAAAGAAAGGATGTATTAAATGATACTTTTTTTTCTTTTCTAGCCGTTCTTCTGAATGATAATCTAATTAAATTTCATATATTAACAATGATAATCAGTATATAAACATGATAATTATAACTGAATGTTGGTGGAATATTTGAATATTAGTAATAGAAATAAAGGCAAGTCAGTAACTAATAAAATGGGACATTACCATCTTGTTTAACATTATTATTATTATTATTATTGTATTTTTCTGAAGCTGGAAATGGGGAGGCAGTCAGATGGACCCCGCATGCGCCTGACCGGGATCCACCCGGCACGCCCACCAGGGGGTGATGCTCTGCCCATCCGGGGCATCGCTCTGTCACGACCAGAGCCACTCTAGCGCCTGAGGTAGATGCCATAGAGCCATCCTCAGCACCCGGGCCATCTTTTGCTCCATTGGAGCCTTGGCTGAGGGAGGGGAAGAGAGAGACAGTGAAGAAGGAGAGGGGGAGGGGTGGAGAAGCAGATGGGCGCCTCTCCTGTGTGCCCTGGCCGGGACTTGAACCTGGGACTTCCGCACGCCAGGCTGACGCTCTACCACTGAGCCAACCGGCCAGGGCTTAACATTATTTTTAAGTCAGAGAACAATACAGTTATATTGCTAAAGAAAGTATCATAATGTTGTGATCTTAAAAGCTGTATCATTTGGATGTAATAAAGTGAAAAAATAAAAATCAAGTAGTGAGTTTTGTGTGTGTGTGTGTGTGTGTGTGTGTATGTGTGTGTGTGACTTCCTGAAAAGTGAAAATGTATTCCAGAAAAAGCAAATAGTTAATAGGTATTTTGGTAATTCAGCTTTATTTCTTTAATTAATGTAAACACTCTTTTCAGTTCCAAGTGAAGAAAAAAAAAATTCTAGCCTGTGTCTGGCTACTCATGATGGTAGAAGGTATATGAAAACATGACACTTACCATTCGCTATAAACTATCTCATTGGAGGAAATGAAGTTATTATGAACCAAGGAAGAGTTTCGAAACAATGTACTCCAGAGAGTATAATGTAACTGCTGAAAAAGTTATATTGATGAGTTGGGAATTTGTTGTGAAAAATCATGAAAGCCATAAGAAAAATATTAATTTAAATAGTGGTTTGTAAACTGTGTTCCATGGGGGTTGTGAATTTTGTTGCTGTTTAATTGAGTTTATTAGGATGGCACTGGTTAACATAATTAGACAGGTTTCAGGTGCCCAATTCTACAACACGTCTCTGTACACCATACTGTGAGTTTACACCCCCCCAGTCAGATCTTCATTCATCTCTATTTCCTCCTTATACTTTCCTCCCCCTACCCCCACAATCACCACACCGCTGTCCTTGCCCATGAGTTTCTCTCTCTCTGTGTCCTTTTCTGTTCTATCCCTCCACCTCCCTCATCTAACCTCCCCTTCTCCCGACCGCTGTCAGCCTGCCTTTGAACTTGAAGAGTTAACTAAAAGTCAGCGTGCACAGAAAGAGAGAGGTTCAATAATGTGGTCCTATGCTTCTTATCCTTTCTTATTAGCCAGAATATACCCTGATAACATTGGTTTTACATATTGCACTTTTTCCTATTTAAAAAAATATATATATTTTGCAACTAAAAGTGAAATTAAAACCACTAATTAAAAAAATTTTGAAGTTTCTTGTTTGGACTTTTTCACCCAATGAGCTTTTAAAATTTGTTGCTTTTTCATAAAATGCTCTTTAAAACCCAGGTCCATGAGTTGAGTACCTATGTCTTCTTCTATGTACTTAATTGTTTCAGGTCTTATGTTTAGATCTTTGATCCATTTTGAGTTAATTTTAGTACAGGGGGACAAACTGTAGTCCAGTTTCATTCTTTTGCATGTGGCTTTCCAGTTTTCCCAGCACCATTTATTGAAGAGGCTTTCTTTTCTCCATTGTGTGTTGTTGGCCCCTTTATCAAAAATTATTTGACTATATATATGTGGTTTTATTTCTGGACTTTCTATTCTGTTCCATTGGTCTGAGTGTCTATTTTTCTGCCAATACCATGCTGTTTTGATTGTCGTGGCCCTATAATAGAGTTTGAAGTCAGGTATTGTTAGGCCCCCAGCTTCATTCTTTTTCTTTAGGATTGCTTTGGCTATTCGGGGTTTTTTATAGTTCCATATAAATCTGATGATTTTTTGCTCTATTTCTTTAAAAAACGTCATTGGAAGTTTGATGGGAATTGCATTGAATTTGTATATTGCTTTGGGTAATATAGCCATCTTGATTATATTTATTCTTCCTAGCCAAGAACAAGGTATATTCTTCCATCTCATTATATCTTTTTCGATTTCCCTTAACAATGGTTTATAGTTTTCATTATATAAGTCCTTTACATTCTTTGTTATGTTTATTCCTAAGTATTTTATTTTTTTTGTTGCAATCGTGAAGGGGATTATTCTTTTGAGTTCCTTCTCAGTTGTTTCATTGTTGGCATATAGAAAGGCTATTGAATTCTGAATGTTAATTTTGTATCCTGCGACCTTACTGTATTGGCTTATTGTTTCTAGTAGTCTTTTTGTGGATTCTTTGGGGTTTTCGATGTATAGGATCATATCATCTGCAAAAAGTGATACCTTTACTTCTTCTTTTCCGATATGGATGCCTTTTATTTCTTTGTCTTGTTAAGACACATGCAGCCCCATGTTTATTGCAGCATTGTTCACAGTGGCCAGGACATGGAAACAACCAAAAAGCCCGTCAATAGATGACTGGATAAAGAAGATGTGGCACATATACACTATGGAATACTACTCAGCCATAAGAAATGATGACATCGGAACATTTACAGCAAAATGGTGGGATCTAGATAACATGATACGAAGCGAAATAAGTAAATCAGAAAAAACCAGGAACTGCATTATTCCATACGTAGGTGGGACATAAAAGTGAAACTAAGAGACATTGATAAGAGTGTGGTGGTTACGGGGGGGAGGGGGGAATGGGAGAGGGAAAGGGGGAGGGGGAGGGGCACAAAGAAAACAAGATAGAAGGTGACAGAGGACAATCTGACTTTGGGTGACGGGTATGCATCATAATTGAACGACAAGATACCCTGGTCTTGTTATCTTTGAATATATGTATCCTGATTTATTGATGTCACCCCATTAAAAAAATAAAATTATTTAAAAAAAAAAAAAGATAAAAAAAAATTTGTTGCTTATAATCATTGTCAATCATGTTAAAATAAAATCTCAACATTAGTGAAGAGAATAAATTGGAACTATCATTCCAATCACAACTTATGCCTTTTTTCTTCAGCTGTCCAAAGAAGATTCCATAAAATATACATACACTTGTATAGTTGGAAAGTAATTGGTCTTTTTTAAAAAAAGCAATTTATTAACATTTCGAGTAGGTGTGGTACAATTTTGAGTTAGTCAGTTTTAATGTCTTTGAGCTTTCACTATAACTCATACTTAGTACCTTATTTGTATGAGTGCCCTTGCCACAAGAATTTTCACTTAGGTAGCTTGTCAATAAATATTAGACTCAGAACTCTGTTGAAATCTATCATAAGTGTGCTATTAAAATCCTTTTTTTTTTTTTTTGGAGAGTTTGTCATTATAAGGGAGTAATTTTTCCAACTTTAGTAAATGACAAGTCATTATGATCTGTCTGGGTTAGCGAGATAAGAGGCATTTCTTGGATTTTGAGAATGCATTTTCCTTTTTCTGTGACTGCACATTTTCTTTTATATAAGAAGAGCAATGGTTGAGGCATTGGTGCATTTAAGGGTGATCAGTTTTTATTTGTTCAGAGTGGGAATTACACTTTGCTAGTGATGAGAAGTCTTGTGTCTATGATCCAGATCAATATTTACTTTGTATAAAACTATCAACGAAATTGAACTTGTAAGTTATATGTGTGTGGGGTGTTCACTAAAGGAGAGTAAAGACAGCTGAAAGGTCTTAAAAAGTATTTCACTCAGGATGGGGTAGATTCAGGAGAATTACTGACATTATACTACAGAATATACTTGTCTAGTTACTTGAATATTCATGATAGCCATTTTCTCTTAGAGGAAGTTGGTTAGCATGGACTCATTTTTAATGTATAAGCTATTCTTTTTTAAATGCTCAATTCAGGTCACAGCTTTTCTGTTTTGAAATAGAGAGATCTCTTCAGACAGTGCAGAAGAACTGAGTGGGTTATATATAGTTTTTCAGAAAGATTAAGTGTGTTTGATCTCTTTGATTATATGTATTGTGTGCAATGACTTTCATTTTTGGATAGCTTATGACTGTAGATGGTCACATGCATTAGTATCATTTGCATTACCTTTAAAATTTATAATAGTATTGCACTTATTTAACACAAAAAATTCATGGTAGCCATATAATCAAGTGTAACATTGCCTTCTAGTGTGATGATTAGATTGAATTGGACATATGATACAATGATCCTAATTAGACTGTCTTTTGGGGTGATTTTAGAGTTGGTTATGAGGCAAGTAATTCTTGTTTAGAAACAACATTTAACATGTAAAATCAGAGGCTGTGATATGATCATAATATCCTGTATGGATAAACAATCAGAAAGTAGAATAATAAAGCTATGCAAAAAAACTTATCTTTTTTTTTTTTTAATGAGGGAGACAGGGACAGAGAAAGAGACAGGGAGACTGACAGATAGGGACAGACAGGCAGGAAGGGAAAGAGAGAAGCATCAAATCCCAAAGGAAAACATCATTGATAGACAGACAAACTCTTAATGGTTTGCATTTCTCAGTTCTAGACAATACCTGCTGTTCATCTACAATCTTGTTTAACTTCTCCCTCCTCCATCTCTTCTCTGTCCACTTCTCTTTTTCTGCTTAAGCAAGCTTGGGTTCTCTGTCACTTGCAACTAAGATGTCTCACTAAATAATAATAGAATCCATTAATAAGGGCAATCAATATGAGAACACAGGTAAATAACATGGCATGTGCTCAATATATTTAATTAAACTCAATATTAAAATGTTACAATCTTTAAACCTTTGTTTCAGACAGTAACATTTATCTGACTGCCTCTGCAAACTTAGGGAATCCTTTACTTTAGCCACACAAGCACTTTCTACAGTGATAGTTAAGATGCACTTCAAATCTAAGATTACATAAAATCGTTTGCTTTCCTTCATAAGGCAAAGTATCGAGGCATTATCTCAGAAGAAACAAAGTAATAAGCCATAGATACATCTACTGAGTTGGTATTGAATTTGTATAGGCAAATCAAAGGCCTTCCTTTATGCAGCTGGAAATGCTGATCTTAACTGTTACGTTGGTTTGCCATTGATATCTTAATCTTATTGACAAAAATGTAGAAGTTCAAAGCATTATGTCAGTTCTGTGTTGAATGTAATATGAGGGCAGTAGACACTGCTGACTAGGAATACTGTTTATTTGTTTTTATTCCCTCAAATGGCTACTTAAACAACTGTAATTTGTACAAAACCTTATTTATTTTTTAACTTGTATCTTTCTGACCACCTCTTCCTAGGGAGTGTCAGGTTTTTGTTTGCAGAATATTTACTTTGATATTTCAATGCTTGGAATTCATATAAAGTGGAAAACATAGGTTTGGATCTCTCTAATCAATTCCTTCATGTGGTAATCCCTTTAATTGCAGTATTGATTACAACAGGGATAATGACACCGCGACTTCATATGTCTTACCATGTCAGCCTTCAGAGGAAACAAAAGCTTTGGAAGTGAGTGGTTCATAGCTATTTATCTCATGACCCTAAGATAGGTGACATGTATCATCAATAGTGACATGCCAAAGATTCCGATTTCTTTGGTACCGCTTCTGAAAGTTAAGACAATTCTCTGAATCTTTATAGTATTGAACTCTCTCTGTATGCATTTCCCTTGAGAGTGTTAGTGTTGGTTGAGTTCAGCAAGGTCAGATGAAAGCATTTCCCCACCTTCTCTTTTCCCTGGTTTTAGTTATTGATAACAATGGGGAAAAAAGAAACAAAGAAAGAAAGAAACTAGAATTCTAGTTGCTTATAACTTAATTGTTAGGGAATTAATCCATTGATACAAATAGAAACAACCCAAGGTTGTCTATTAGTGACACATCTGAGACTGAGGCACTAGGGAAGAATGATTCTAGAAGGTAAATATGGGAGGCTGGTGGCCCTGGCTCAGCCACTTTTTATCTGCTTCCTTGTTGATGACTTTGGGAAATAAATATAATCTATATACCCTCAGTTTCATCAACTGGAAAATGGGAATGATAATAATACGGATTTCATTAGGCTGTTTGTTAAGAGAAAATTAGACAGTGCCTATTTCTAGATAATCATAGGCAATCAAAAATGTAAATAAATTGCAATGCCTGCAGCAGAGGAAGAAAGAAAATGTAACTGTAGAATGTGTAGAATTTCAAGATTGAGATGGCGGGGAACACTTCTTAAGTGATGAATATCAGGTGTGAAATGCAACCTATAATCACAGGTTATATGAAAAACTGGTTTGAGAAATATCTAATACTTATGTGCAATGGTTTACTGCTCAGAATTCTCAACAAAAGACCCCTAACAGCCCAACAATGTCAGACCCTATGGAAGGGAACACCAACACCATCACAACTATCATCGCCAGAATGATAACAAACATTTGCCAAGTGCTCAGAGTTGGCTGGACTCTGTGCTTTACCCTCACTGTTTCAGCTGGCTGCTAAAATAAGTCATGAAGATGATTCTATGATTCTCAGTATTTGAGAGAAGGTAAATGAGACTCACAAGTAATGAGTTAGTTAGTGTGGAATTAGACTCTTGGGATTGTATCCTCACCCCGTTTTTTTCTTATTGAGAGGAGGGAAGATAGAGACAAACTCCTGCATGCACCCTACTGAGATCCTCCTGGCAGCCCCCAGTTAGAGCTAATACTCAAATCAACTGAGCTATCCTCAGTGCCTGGGACCAACACTCGGACCAACAGAGCCACTGGCTATAAGAAAGGAAGAGAGAAAGAAGGGAGAGAGGGAGGAGAAGAGAAACAGATGATTGCTTCTCGTGTGTGCCCTGACCAGGAATTGAACCTAGGATGTTCATATGCTGGCTGATGCTCTATCCACTGAATTAACCGGCCAGGGCCCTCTAGGTCTTCTTTCTAAAATACTCTGTAGCCTGCAGCTTGGGATTTGATACTTGGTGTCCAATTTTGGCAAAATCTCATGTCTTATTATTATTATAATTTTTAAATCATGAAAATATTGAATCCAATTACATTGTATTATAAATATATATTATATTCAAATAATATATATTATATATATAAACTTATATGTTTCATATAACATTTTCAAATATTATCTGTGGGCTCTGGCTGGTGGCTTAGTGGATAGAGAGTTGACTGGTGTATGGATGTCTGTGGTTCAATCCCAGTCAGGGCACACAGAAGAAGCCACCATCTGCTTCTCTCCTTCCCCTCTCTCCCTTCTCTTCCTCTTCTCCCGCAGCCAGTAGCTTGATTGGTTTGAGTGTTGGCCCAGACACTGAGGATGGCTTGGATGGTCCCAGTGCATCAGCCTCAGGTGCTAAAAATAGCTTGTTACTTGAGAATCAGCCCAAATGAGATTGCTAGGTGGATCCCGGTTGGGGTGCATAAATAAGGAAGTCTGTCTAAATATCTCCACCCCTTAAAAAATATTTTCTGTGCAAATGTTTTTATCTATCTATTTACTAGATTAATAGTATAACACAGACTATTAATTTTACAAATCTTATATTTTTCAACTGTCTCCTGTCAAGGATATTAACCTTGAAAGAACTTTAAGAAATGTTTTCCCCTTTTCCAAGTGAGAGGAGGGATGACTGTGAGATAGACTCCCAAATGCACCCCAGTGGGGATCCACCTGGCAACCCACAGCACTGCCGATGCTCTAATCACCTGAGCTATTTTTAGCTCCTGAGGCTGAGGCAGTTGGACCAACTGAGCTATCCTCACTGCCCAGGCCGATGCTTGAACCAGTAGAACCACTGGCTGCAGGAGGAGAAGAGGGAAAGAAGGAGGAGAGTGAAGGGGAGAGAAGCAGATGGTCGTTTCTCTTGTGTGTCCTGACTGGGGATCAAACTCCAGACATTCATATTCTGGGCTGACACTCTATCCACTGAGCCACTGTCCAGGGCCAAGGAAATTTTAATTCACTTGTTGATGTTGTTATTTTGGTAACGACTACTTTGTCTGGACTGTTGCTTAAAGACAATACCCAAAAATATGATTTGCCTGAAAATAAAAGGCGAAAAGTTTTCTTTGATTTTTTTAAAAAAGTTCTGTATGTGAAAAGAGTAAACAACCTAATGGATCAATAATTTCTGAGAAGGTGGCTCCAGTTCCATAAAGCCTGAACTGTTTTTTTAAAATTGTCTTTACCCTGAAGAGTTCAAGTTCGGCAACATATTAAAAAACCTAAGTAATCAAAGTATTTTATCTTGTTTATGACCTTCCATGTCTATAACACAGGAGAATGTGTAGTAAAGTTGACATAAGATCAGAAAGACTTCACAGAGGCAGAGTTGACATACAAATCATTGAAATATGAGGAGATATTCGTCTAATAAATACTACATACGAAAAACAACGTGCAAAAGCATGGAGGAAAAAGCTAATATGACTTATGCATAGGAATGTGAATTTGACATTTCTGGAAATTAAAGAGGGAAGAACTTGGCGGCTAGATGTGAGACTGCCAGGCAACCATATCAAAAAACAAGTAGTAAACAGTATGAAGATACTTAAATTTTTATTATGTAGGTGAGAGAATATCTTAGAAGAGCTGTTAGGTCAACTTTGTGAGACAAGATAGTTTACACAACTGCTGTGGAAGAGAAATTCCCTAGTAGTGAGTTAAGTGACAGAGAGACCTGTTTGAAGATTATGGTCACAGTGTAAATGTGAAATGCAATTAGAATGTAATCAAGTGAGAGGTCGTAAAGCTGGAGACATGGGACAGATTGATAGTCATTTCAGTATGATTTAATGATTAAATTAATATAACTAGTGACATCAAGATAATCATATTAACATCCAGGAATTTACCTTTGAGAAAGGAAAAGGAAAATAAATTTAATTTTAGATAAGTTGGATTTGAAGTTTCTATGGAATATGCAGGTTATATAAACTTAGTAGAAAAACACTTAATATCACAATAAATTCTTGAAAAATTCAACTTTAAGCTAAATGACGAATAATGAACCCAATATTATCATATGCTTGTTGATATACAAAAGAGTTATTAAGTTCTTATGGCATATTTCTAGTCACAAAAACATCAACAAACTTTAAATAAAGACCGCAACACTTCTAATAGTAAACAGTAAAATAAATGAAATAATATATGCAATTAATAAAGATTAATAAAACTGAATAAGCTTATTATTTTCTACCCTGATCGTTTCAGTTTAAGGCCACGGGTGGCAGTTGTCCATTCCTGCAGCTCAGAGCACAGGGTAGGAAGCCGCCCTGGACAGTACGCCCTGGGACGTCAAGATCTACACTAAGGAATTATGCAAACATGCCAATAGTGGGGCTATTGAGAAGTTCTGGTGTAGATTTCTGAGAAAAGAGAAGAACATGCCGGAACATGCATCCCACCCCACTCACCCATTCCTCAAGAGAAGGAGGGAAATGGGCTCAAGTTCCTCAGGAAGTTGTGAGGTTCAGGACTAGAAGAAACAAGAGTTTTGTTTTAAAACTGAATCTGAGAGTAGCAACCCATAAAGATGCCCCACGGCACTGAAACATGGATGGGAAGCAAGAAATGTGTCAACGTGTGAAGGAGGTCTAGATACAGGAGGGGTTCTAGATTATTCCCTGGATTTCCCACTTCACCAGAATAACATGGAAATAATCCAGAGGTTCCTATAGATCCAGAAAGGCTAAGATTGAGGGTCAAATGTCTCCTGATAACTAAATAAAACATAGACAAAGAATTTCATAGAAAGCCCTGGCTGGTTGGCTCAGTGGTAGACCTCAGCCTGGTGTGTGAAAGTCCCAGGTTTGATTCCCAGTCAAGGCACACAGCAGAGGTGCTCATCTGCTTCTCCACCCTTCCCCCTCTCCTTCCTCTCTATCTCTCTCTTCTCTTCCCGCAGCCAAGGCTCCAATTGGAGCAAATTTAACCCCGGGCGCTGAGGATTGCTCCATGGCCTCCACCTCAGGTGCTAGAATGGCTCCCACGGCAATGGAGCAACGGCCCAGATGGGCAGAGCTTCAGCCCTTAGTGGGCATGCCGGGTGGATCCCGGTTGTGCGCATGCGGAAGTCAGTCTGACTACCTCCCCGCTTCTAACTTCGGAAAAATACATTAAAAAAATGAATTTCATGGAAGTCTTCATAGCCTATGTAAGTGGCACCAAGCCATTGTCTGGGAAGCCAAGGGGCCTGTGCTCTCAGGGAGCAGGACACCCAGGGCTTCTTTTCTGCTATAATACAGTGTGTCCGTAAAGTCATGGTGCACTTTGACCGGTCACAGGAAAGCAACAAAAGACGATAGAAATGTGAAATCTGCACCAAATAAAAGGAAAACCCTCCCAGTTGCTGTGGGATGATGTGGCAGCATGCACGCATGTGCAGATGATGACGTAACACCGTGTATACAGCGGAGCAGCCCATGGTCATGCCAGTCGAAATGTGGACGGTACAGAGGAAAGTTCAGTGTGTTCTGTGGCTCGCTAAATTAGAATCTGTGACCAAAGGGCAACGTGAATATCAGCGCGTTTATAACAAAGCGCCACCACATAGGAATAACATTACTTGGTGGGATAAGCAGATGAGGGAAACCAGCAGTTTGGTGGAGAAACCCCGTTCTGGTAGGCCGTCAGTCAGTGACGAGTCTGTAGAGGCTATATGGGATAGCTACCTAAGGAGCCCTAAAAAATCTGTGTGTGAGCCCACATCGAACTGCACTGAATAGGTATGAAACTGGGAGAGTTTTCCTTTTATTTGGTGCAGATTTCACATTTCTATCGTCTTTTGTTGCTTTCCTGTGACCGGTCAAAAGTGCACCGTGACTTTACGGACACACTGTAGATTATCCCAGACTTGACAGCTGCTCATTAAGAACTCTTTTGCCAGGAACAGCTCAAGGCAGAGAGGGGCAGTCGTGCTCTGTTCTAGACGTTTCTGAGGCAGCTACTGAGCTCCTGGGACCAGGAGACCTGGACCCTAGTGAGGCAATAAGGAGAGCCTTGTGAATACCATGGGATGGAATTAAGGCAACATAATGACTGCTTTAAAGAAACCAGAGCCAGAGAGATAAAAAATCTCAAGTGAACTCAATAAAGATGTATGTATGAAGTGGGAAGGCCAGGAGCTTAGATGGAGCTGATAAAACTTTAGTTTAGAAACATCTGAATTTTATTGTCTTATTGATATTTTAAATTCACTCTTCATTTAAATTTACATTGGTTCTTCAATGACTACATTCTCCTTATTAAAAGGATTGACTGTCTGGCTCCCTTACCCCTTTTTGAAACAGGATTCAAAAACAATGTATGAAAGTGTTTACATGGTAAGATAAGTATCAGAAAATGAGGAATCTGTAGAAGATAGGAAGTACCACTGGGCCACCTGAATTATAGAAGAACATCACTAAGTGGCACAGTTACGTGAAAGAAAAAATAGAGCCCAATTTGATGGAGACTTAGTAAATAATTTTAAAAATTATTTTCTAAAATATCCCTAAAAATACTTTATTTTATTTTATTTTTTTTTGTCTACAGCAGCCATTTTAAAAGCTTATAAGGAGCTTATAGGAAATACTATATGGTGGTACTAGTTAGATAAGTCAGGGAGAAAGCGTAATGGTGAGCATAATCCTCCTTTTCTATAATTTATTTTCTTGTCCCCTTTTAGAGAATTCTTCAGTCATCTGTAACAATTTGCTGACTGAATGAAAGTGGCCCTCTTAGGGGTCTCCTCATCCCTCGAGAACAGAGGTGTCCACCTCTGGTTGTGCCCTGGCCGTTAGGACACTCGCCTCAGCGGCCTGCGCCTCTGTGCTGTCCAGCCAGCACACTAAAGCAGGGGTCCCCAAACTTTTTACACAGGGGGCCAGTTCACTGTCCCTCAGACCGTTGGAGGGCCAGACTATAAAAAAAGCTATGAACAAATCCCTATGCACACTGCACATATCTTATTTTAAAGTAAAAAAACAAAATGGGAACGAATACAATATTTAAAATAGAGAACAAGTAAATTTAAATCAACAAACTGACCAGTATTTCAATGGGAACTATGCTCCTCTCACTGACCACCAATGAAAGAAGTGCCCCTTCCGGGTGTACGGCGGGGCCGGACAAATGGCCTCAGGGGGCAGCATGGAGCCTGCGGGCTCGTAGTTTGAGGACCCGGCACACTAAAGCCTCCTCTTAACTGCTTTCAAGGAGGCTCCTCGCTGGGAGCTTTCCACCGGGGAGAGAGGAGGCGCTGGGAAGACGGAAGACAATGAGTTCAGGAATGTGGGACAGACAGCAATGGGTTTATAATTCTAAACTGACACAGTCGTTGCCGTCTCAAAAGTGCATTTCTCCCCTCGCCCCATCTCAGGGCTGCCGTTGCAAAAGGGAAAACACTCTTTAGCTTACTCATAGAAATGTCCTGGACTTCAGTCTATTACTCGAGCCGAGGATTGGGGGGTCCGGGCTGCTGTTCTTTGTTTTTCTTTGAACTCTCCAGCGCCCTGAGGAGCATGTGCTCAGCCTGCGTCCCTGAATGGCCGCTGCCTGGTGCGCTGGTCTGTGGCAGCTGCCGGCGGCCCAAGGCCTTCCTTGGACACTTTATTCCAGATCACTACGGGTGAAACATTAATTGTAGAGGTGCTACCTCATGCTGGGTGTTGAGATTTTTCTCCTAGAATACTAGATGAGCTTTTGGTTTGTTTGTTTTCAGCTCCAAGTAAGCAAAGTGAGCACTTCCAGATTTCTTCTTGTTTACCAAGTTTGTTTTAAGGTTATGCCACTTGGGACACTGCCCTGTACAATCTGGGTAGCATGGTGTCCACTCCGAGGCGACCTCCGCAGCCTAATCACGCTGTCATTTCTTCCCTACTAATCGGAATTCTTTAGTCCAGAAACGACAAATTGTCCCTGATAAAATTAAGCTGCCAAGCAACGTATTTGGGGGAAAAAAATGTCAAACCGTTATAATAGAAAAGCTGGAGAAGGAAACTCAGAAAACCTAACTGGCTAGAAACACAGGCAAGGTCGTGCAGGGGGACATCATGGGCAGAGGGCCACCACTGATTCGACCGCTGGAGACGCTGCCCGTGGTCAGGGGAGGGCGTGGCTGCCGTCACGTGACCACTTCCCGCTTAGCTGACATCAGTCATTCCTCGGCGCGCCCACGGATCGGGTCCAGGGCCCTTCAATATAACAAACCGCACCGATGTTCAAGTCCCTTCCATGAAATGGCATTGTGTTTGCATGTACCATTACCACATTCCCTCATGTACTTTATTTAGATCATCTCTAGATTACCTATAATATTTCTTATGATGCCTAGTTTAATGTGAATGCTATCTAGTTGTTTAGGGAATAATGACAAGAAGAAGTCTGTTCATATTCAGGACAGGTGCAACTATCCTAGACCTAACGACATACACAGGCCAGCAACATAACATTTTCTTCAAATATTTCGATCAGTGGTTGCGATGCTCCGTCTCTGACTCCGTCTTGTTCACGACCGTGCCGGTCCCCGGCCCCTCGGGCTAATAGCTTCTGCTTAGTCTGGCACGTAGCCAAGCTAATCACTAGAGGATATCTGCTTGCTGCTTAAGTTTTACAAAAACAGCCCTTCCCATTTCCCCTTCTGTTAACGTAAAGAAGCTTGAACTCTGCACTCTCTAAAGATGGATTTGAGGGACCGCGAGGGCTCTCGTCTTTGCGATCATGAAATCTCCCCTGCCAGGTACTATGGGGCTCTCTCTCCTCTTCTTTGTTGTGCCTTCTCAGTTCATCAACTTTTCCTCACTCCAAATTCTGACCTTGTGAGTCTTGGCCTTTCAAAGGATCAGGCACATGGACGGTGGTTGAATCTGTGGATCCGGAAACCCTGGATCGGGAGGGTCAACTCTGTTTCTAAAACTGCTCTATTTCCTTGGCGCGAGCACCTGACTGATGAAGCAGAGCTTCCAGGAATCAGAGAGAACAAAATGCCTAATCCTTTTAGCTACTTTTCTGAAAGGTGGTCCCTACATTTTACCATATTAATACATTGTTAGGTTCCTCCAAATATAAATAAGGACAGTGCTCCGGAATATTCCAGTGCTTTTACAGATCAATTTTTTTTTTTTTTTTTTTTTTGCAACCGAATCTATGCCTTGAGATAGTGACTTGTACAAATTCCACCGACACAACCTGCATTGTCTGGCTTCACCTGCGTCAGCCCCCACCCCGGTGGGAGATGTGTGGGAGAAGAGAATGAGATCAGGGTGTTTTCTCTCTCTTTCCCTCCTGACGGGGTCTCCAGGCATGGGCTGCGTCAGCCCCCCATCCCGGTGGGAGATGTGTGAGAGAAGAATATAAGATCAGGTCTTTTCTCTCTCTTTCCCTCCTGACGGGGTCTCCAGGCACGGGCTGCGTCAGCCCCCACCCCGGTGGGAGATGTGTGAGAGAAGAATATAAGATCAGGTGTTTTCTCTCTCTTTCCCTCCTGACAGGGTCTCCAGGCACGAGCTGCATTGAGCTGCATTCTCCGTCAGAAGGGCTAGCTCCTGTAGGAGGGTCTCCCTGTTCAGGTTTCTGGTCCGCTGGAATCCTGTAACTGCCCCCTCCCTCCCTTTGCTCCTTCAATTCTGTGTGTGGAGATGGCCTGATATACTGCCCTCTCCCTTCTGGTAGCAACACCATCATTTTTGTAAATTTCCCCTTCCTTAAATCTTCCTCAAATTATCTTAATTTGAATGTATCATCTGTTTATGGCTGGGACCACAAAAGACACAGCCACTCTTAAAATGGCAGAGGTCCTCTCTAGAGACGTGTCTGCCTACAGCCGAAAGCAGAGCTGTCCGGTGAGAGACAGCACGCACTTCCTCCGTCTTTTTCCCCACGGTGGGTGTTTGGGCCTTCAGACAGGAGACACCCTGGAAGAAAAAGAGGTAATGTCAGGGCCATTTTACAGTAACAGCATCATAAAAGGGCTTAGACAAAAGAGATCCCCAAGCAAGGCAACTGAAATAGAGAAAACTGGGGAGAAAATATCAGGTGGAAGAAAGAAGAGTTTTCACTCTTACTCTTGTGAAGAAAGACACAAACTGATGGCACCAAAGTTTATATTATGTTCTTTAGTCAGAACGTAGTGCCTGTTACTCGGCATTGGAAGTTGGGCTGATGGGAAGGGCCTGAGAACGGAGTATCATCTGCTGTTCAGTGCTGAAATAGCGCGTTGTGAACGCTGTGTGCTGCAGGCCGTTGCTTGGAAAGAGTCACCGGGCCAGTGAGTGAGCTTAACAGACTGAATGGCATCTATATATAAAATCAACATTTTTTAAATGACTAGATATAGGACAGTCTCAGAGGTTGAACTTCGGAGGAGATACTGTGATGTCCGCGCCTCAGTTCCAGAATCTACTCTCTGTTCTGTAGCTAAATGACACTATCATGTTTCTATTTTATGCATTCTATTTTATTGTTATATGATTTAATACATGATTCTTTCTGGGTATACTTTACTCTTGGATAAATAATATTAAGAAAGAATATTAAGAGTCTAAGGCAAATATATATTGTGTGTGTATATATATATAAATAAATTGTGGAATTTCAGACACCAGAACAATAGATAGTTGATACAACATATTTAGAGAAAGTAGTCCTTGGACACATTTTATCACACTCTCTACACAGACAGCTCTTTATTTTGCTTAAGCATGTGACCAGAGGTAAATTCCTCTACCCGACATGATCTAATCCTTCCCTCTCTCCTTAAGAGAAATGAAAAAATATAAAATAAATAAGGTCTTTACTGGAGCAAATGTAGCCAGTCCTGCTCCCATATCCCTTCTGTACGCACATCTATACCCCGAAGGCTGCTTGCTGGGACTGCTGTGACTCTCTCCTCGAGGCGTCAGAGTAGCTGTGGGCATGCTTGCTCTGTGCACAGGGCAGACTGAAAGGGCCAGAGAGCTAATGCTCTGACCAATGACAGAGGGAGCCTTCGTGGGCACACACCTCAGCCTTCTCACCCTTGGTCGGGGCAATATCTCTCTTACATGCCGTAATAGCATTTGGCCCACTTTCCTAACTTGGTAACTAGCCCAAAACGCCCACCTTTTACTGGTTTATTTCCATTTCCTGTCACGCTGCCCCACTCCCTTAATGGTGGCGCCTGGGATCACTTCTCAAATAAAGTACCTACACTTGAATCCTTTCTCTCAGGTGCTACTTCTGGAGGAATCCAAACATACATTTGGTGCCAAGAACGGTCATAGCACCACACTCTCGAAACAAGACTTTGGAACTGGATTAGTAACCAGCCAGATGGCTGCAAGGATCCTATTATTTGTGATAAGCTGTGAGGTTATAACTTCTATCATGCTAAAATTTTCACTCGTGGCGGATTGAAATGGGTTTCAGCGGGAAGAGATGTCTTAGTTCAGACAATTCCTGTAGCTCTTGGGAAATTAAGAATAATTATGAAAGAATATGTCACTGATCGGCATATGGTAACTGCTATAGACACTTTGTAGGATATAAAGTGACAAGCCTGAGGCAGTGGACTATCAGCTCAGAGCTTGCTAAGATATAAAAAAACACTCCTCAGAAGCAAAAGGCCAAGTTCTAACAGAAGTACAAGGTGACCGAGTCTCTTACCTGGCAAGGCTGCTACATTGAGATCAGGGCTCCCTGGTGGAAAGAATGGGTACCGAGGCTTGATTTCCTGGTGGATACTTTAGGAAGAAAGGGATAATTTATCAATAAATTGTAGAATTCATGTAATATGTGCAGTAGGAACTGGGAGAATATGCTTGGAAATGAATGTTCAAAGTGTCTGACTGTAATGCAGGGTGGGAAGTGGAGTATAAGCCAGGAAAAGGCAGAGTTTATTGATATGGGGCATCTCCTGAGCTTCAAGATTCAAGTCCTGGCAGAGACCCTACAAATTTGTTCTAATATTCTGTGGCCGTGGCTGCTTAGCATTAGGAAGAAATGACAGCCTATGGCAAATAAGGTGGATTTGCCAGAACTTGATTGGCAAGAACAGCTGAGTAGTTTCAGAAACATAGCTGTGTTAGAATGGCTTTACTACGTTATACTAGAGAATCAAGGAGCTGAGCATGTTCTTTAGTGGGGTTCAGAAGGTCTCCCTTTCTCTGAAGGTATAGGGAATGTGATTGTAAAAGGTACCTCAGTACTGTTGAGAAGTAGGTGCTGTCTTCTATAAAGCAGTGAATGGTAGGGAATAATGCTATGGAACTGAGCTACGTAGGGTCCATAAGAATGGCAGCCATTTCTAATTGTAGCAGCCATATGGCAGCTCTTAACTATCCGAGTTTTGGATATAATTTTTGTAATGAACAGTCAGTCAGAATGACAACCAGTCGGCCCTGGTTGTCAGGAAATCCTGGATATCTAATCCATTAGAGCCTAAACCGACAGGGTTGGAAATATAAATTCCCAAGAATGTCCATAAAAGGGGTAGATTCAGTAAATAAAAGAGGCAGATACGGTCCCATTTGTTGGAGACTAGTCACTGGTGGCAAGTTGCTTGCCTTGGGCTCCTATATCCTGGCAAAAGAGAATTCATCCTGGTTGGTATTGGAATGAATCCCAATATGGGTTTACATTTTTGCTTGAAAACGCCTTACCTGGCACCAATATCTAAAGATTCAAAATTACATACCTTTTGTGCAAAACTGCCTTCTCTTTACGGTGAAGGAATGATGACAATGGGCATTTGACCATGGGATGTGCACCATAAACTGTACCTTTCAGAAGCTGCCACTGCTAAGGAATCCCAAACCAAGAACCATATTTGTTTTCAAAAATATAGGTAACTAAATGATGTTTGACTCCTATCAGTTAGTTATGGGGTCAGATGCACATAACAGAAAACTATACAATTCGAAGCTTAAGTACACAGAGAGTTGTCTCATAACATAAGAAATTTGGAGACCTTCATTCCACGGCTGAGTCAGCCTCTTGATTATGATTACAACGACCCAGGATCCATCTCAGGCCTTCAGGTACACATCCTGTGGCATCAGGTACACATCCTGCAGCATCAGGTCACTGCTATACTGCTAGACTTCACGTTGTTCTCACAAATAAAGGCAGTGGGAAACAGTTAGGAGAAAAACCAGACTGAAGGAACAGCTACTTACATTTCTCAGTGGGAACAGTGTAAACAGGTAAACCCTTAGCCAAAGGAAGTTTAAAAACCTAAAGTCTGAGGAGTTGAGTTTATAACTTTTGCAGCCTTTATAGTAAAGGCATAGGAGAAAGAAAATGAAAAGGGAGGTATAATTAATTAACCCACAGCACTAAGACATAAATAGGCAAACTCAGAATTTGATTTGTAAAAACTAGACCTAAATTCTAATCTAAATATTTTTCTATTTTCCGTAAGTAAATACATATGTTGCTTGTTAGACTGTAACTTCCTCAAGAGTTTTTCTTTTTAAGGAAAGCACTTAAAATAACTCACTATGTTTAGTAGTAAAGTTCTTACATGCTTTATTTATTAATAGAAAACAAATATACCAAATATCTACTAACTTACAGCCGACAAGATTTCTGAGTTTTAAGCTTTGTGAAGAATTTTCAAATAATTTCTGATATTTTTATCTCTCCAAGTACCAAAACATGCAAAGTCTTTGGCCTCAAAAACTGAAAATTGGTTGAAATTATAAGAAGCAGCCAAATATTTAAAAAAGTGAAAGCAGATAAACCTGTTTGTGCCCATGGCCAGGAGTCATTGGCTACTTCCCTCACAGGCTACTGTTTGCTGTCACTTGTGTCTCTGCATTCTCCTCATGGAATCTATTAAATAACCTCAGATGAGAGCTGGCATTAAAATCTAGAGCACTCAATTCTTTTTATTTTTTGTGGCAACAAATGATTTTTCCTCTGCCAGTTTTGTCTGTTAGGCTAACGGCCTTACATATTTTTTAATTGCTACTTCTATTTGCACTCATATTTTCACACCTCCTAGAAATAATCTCACAGCAAGATTTTTATCACCACAACTGGTAGGCACCTGGGTCATTCCATTGACCATTTAGAGAAATATTTCCAAGCTGGAACAAAGCGATTATTATGTGCTCAGTCCCATCTCTCTGCAACTTCTCTGAAAACCATGTTCTGTAGTCCAAAAAACCCCACAAGAAACAAAATACCCTAGGAAGAGTTTTTAAAAATTTTAGAGGCATAATATTTTAAAACCAAAATAAGTATAAAATTATGTATAATACATAAGTTGTAAAGTGACTTTTTTTTCAAAGACAGTTTTTCTCTAATGGTATCAATAGAGTAGTTTATTTAAAATATAGTTGACCCTTGAACCACATAGATTTGAACTACAAAAGTCCACATTCAAAAATTACTGTCAATAATTACCTGTATTGTTTTCAATCCATGATTGGGAGTCCACTGACTATGCCATTTTACATAGAGGACTTGAGCCTGTGGATTTTGATACCTGTGAAAGTACCTGGAACCAGTCTCCCATGGATACCAAGGGACAACTCAAGTTTTGAAGGACTCAAAAGTTACACGTGGACCCTGACCGGATGGTGGCACAGTGGATATAGAGCATTAGACTGGGACGCGGATGACCCAGATTCGAAACCCCAAGATTGCTGGCTTGAACCCCAAGGTCACTGGCTTGAACCCCAAGGTCGCTGGCTTGAGCACGGGATCAACTGCTCTGCTGTAGCCCCTCAATCAAGGCACATGTGAGAAAGCAATCAATGAAGAACAACTAAGGTGCTGCAACTAAGAATTGATGCTTCTCATCTCTCTCCCTTCCTGTCTGTCTATCCATTTTGCCGACTCTCTCCATCTCTGCCCAAATAAATAAATATAAGTTATATATAAGTGGATTTTCAACTACAAAGGATGTTAGTACCCCTAACTGCCAGCATTGTTCTTGTGTCAACTTTATGTATTATAGTCACTTAGAAATATTATTTCTGGAAATTTAACTTCTATTCTTAAAACTTTAGCTTCATTGAGCTATAACAAATATATAAAATTGTAAAATATTTAAAATGTATATAGTGGTAATTTGATATGTGTATACATTGTAAAAGATTCCCACCGCCTAGTTAATTAACATATCCATCACTTCACATATTTTTCTTTTTCTCTGCTTTTTAAAACATTTAAGGTCTACGCTTAGCAAATTTCAATTAGACAATATAGTGTTATCCACTGTAGTCACCATATAGACCACCCACTCCCCAGTTAAAGTTATTCATATGTATTTTATTATTTTTGATGCAATTATAATTAGGATTGTTTTAATATTTTTCTTTATGATAGTGTGTTATTAGTAGATATAAACACAACCGATTTTTATATATTGATTTTGTATTCTGCAACTTAACTGATTTTTTTTATTAGATCTAACAGTATTTTGGTGAAATCTTGAGGATTTTCTTTGTATAAGATCATATCATTTACAAACAGGCAGTTTGCTCATCATTTTCTGATTTGAATGTCTCTTATTTCTCTTTTTTTGTGACAGAGACAGAGAAAGTTGAGAGAGGGACAGGTAGGGACAGAAAGACAGGAAGGAGAGAGATGAGAAACATTAATTCTAACACTGCGGCACTTTAGTTGTTCACTGATTGCTTTCTCATATGCGCCTTGACCGGGCAGCTACAGCAGAGCGAGTGACCCCTTGCTCAAGCCAGTGACTTTGGGCTCAAGCCAGGGACCTTGGGCTTTAAGCCAGTGACCATGGGGCCATGTACATGGTCCCACACTCAAGCCAGCAACCCCACACTCAAGCCGGATGAGTCCATACTCAAGCCGGCGACTTCAGGGTTTTGAATCTGGGTCCTCTGATGCTCTTGTTCAATGCTCTATCCAGTGCACCATCGCCTGGTCAGGCTGAATGTCTCTTATTTCTTGCCTAATTGTGTTGACTAAAACTTCCAATACTCAGATGAATAAAAATGATAAAAGTGGGCAGCCTTGTCTTGTACCTGATTTTAGAGAAAATGTTTGCTTTTAGCTTTTCACCATTGATTTATGATGTTAGTTAGCTGTGGGCTTGTGATATATATAGCCTTTACTATGTTGTGATACATTGCCTCTAGACTTAATTTGTTGAGAGTTTATTAGAAAAGAGTGTTAAAAAATGACAAATGCTTTTATCTACATCTATTGAGATGACCATAGGACATTTCACTTTCCATTTCATTAATGCAGTGGTTCTCAAAGTGTGTGATAGGGCACACTGGTGAGCCCTAGAAGATTTCCAGCTGCGCCCTATGGTATTCCAGAGAAATATGTGCCTGTTGGGGACCAAAAAACCAACAGAGGTTTTGGAGTTTAGATTTTGGGGCGGGGACAGGGGTGTGAGGAATTGGCTGTAAGCTGACAATCTGCCCAACCCCCCACATCACTTGCCTGATTAAGTTGCAAAAGGCTGTTAAGCTGTGGTGCTGGATTGTTTACACTACTCCCCATGTCCCCCAGAAAGACTGGAGATAAGTTTCTTCTATCCTTTCTTTGGTGTAAGTTAAGATGATATGTATGGTGGGGGTTTTCTACACTCAACACAATTAAGAGTAAAAAGAGAGGAATTCTTCCATGTATTGATGAGGAAATGAAAGTTTGCCTTTCAAATATATGCCCAAACATTGAAGAAATCACTAGGACACATCAGGCTCACGTTTCTCATAAACACAAGAATGAAAAACTTAACACATTCACGCTGGGACCTGCCAAATTTACTAAATCTTACTAAGAATGTGTATATATATATATATATATATATATATATATATATATATATATATAAAAGATAACATTTTTGTCATTTTAAAATTTTTTCAACCCCTTTTTTACAAATTCTAAAAAACACAACTCAAAAAATGTTAACATAAAAATGTTTTTTAATGTCAAAATAAATTTAATTTTGTCATACTTATTTTGTTTAATTACCATAAAAGTACACTTGAACTTTATATTTTTCTTTAATATTTAACTTAATTATTATAACATATTTCTCAGAAATTTGTATATACTGTAGTATGCCTACAATTATTTGTAGGATTTTAAATGTGCCCTGACTTCAAACTTTGAGAACCACTGCATTAATGTGATGCATCATCTTACTTGATTTTTGGATGTTGAACCACTCTTATATTCCTTGAATAAAATGCACTTGATAATGTCTGATCTTTTAAACGTATTGTTAAATTCTGTTTGCTGACATTTTGTTGATCATATTTTGCATATACATTCATTAAGGAAACTGACTTGTAATTTTTTTTCTTTCTTGTAGCGTCCTTCTCTGGTTTTAGTATCATGTTAATCCTGGCCTCATAAAATGATTTTGGGGGTGTTTACATCTCTTTTATTTTTTGAAACAGTTTGAAAGAATTGGTATTTGTTCTTTAAATAATTGGTAGAATTCACCAGTGAAGCTGTCATGTCTTGGATTTTAATAGGAGAATTTCAATAACTGTGTGTATATCCTTAGATGTTATTCGTCTGGTAAGATTTTTTACTTTTCATGATTTAGTGGTTGGTTTTATGTTTATGAGAATTTATTCTTCAAGATTGTCCAATTTGTTGCCATATCTTAATTCATAATAGTCTATTATCCTTTGTATTCTATGTTATCAGTTGTAATACCTCTTCTTTTATTTTTAAATTTATTTTGTCTTTCTCTTTTTTTTAGTGTACATAAAGGATTTTTATTTATCTTTTCAAAAACCAGCTTATTTTCATTAATCCTTTATATTCTTTCAGTCTTTATTTTCACTCTGATTCCTTTTATATTTTCTACCCTTTACTAACTTTGGCTTTAATTTATTATTATTTTTATAGATCCTTGAGGTGTAAAGTTAGGTTGTTTATTTGAGACTTTTGTCTTCTCTTAGTGTAGGTATTTACTGCTATAAACTTCCCTTTTAGAACTGCTTTTTCTTTATTCCATAAATTTTATATTGTTTCTATTTTCATTTGTATTAAGATTTTAAAATTTTTATTTTGAATTATTTTTCGACCAATTGGTTGTTCCATAGCATGTTTTTAAATCTACATTTATTTGTGAATTTTCCAGTTTTCTCCCTGGTATATCTAGTTTTATACAATTGTAGTAAAAAAGATGTATGACATTATGTTATTCTTAAAATTACTAAGACATGTTTTGTGGCCTACCGTATGAATCTATTCTGAGGGTGTTCCATGTACTGTTGAGAAGAATATGTAGTCAGCTGCTTTTGGATTGAATGTTTTATATGTATTTGTTAATTACATTTGATCTAAAGTGTACTACACGTCCAAAGTTTCCTTATTGATTTTCTGTCTGAATCATCTATCCATTGTTAAAATGATACATTAAATTCCCTTTACTGCAACTACATTGTGGTTAATTTCTCTCTTCAGTTCTGTTAATATTTTCTTTATATATGTAGTACCAATCTTACACTTCTTGTTGGAGTGATCCTTTTTATCATTATATAGTAACCTTCATTGTTTTTTATTACAGTCTTTGATTTAAAGTTTATGTTTTTATTTCTTTTTTTTTTTTTTACAGAGACAGAGAGTCAGACAAAAGGACAGACAGACAGGAACGGAGAGAGATGAGAAGCATCAATCATCAGTTTTTTGTTGCCACACCTTAGTTGTTTGTCGACTGTCCTCTCATATGTGCCTTGACCATAGGGCCCCAGCAGACTGAGCAACACCCACCCAAGCCAGCAACCCTGGGTCCATCTAAGCTGGTGAGCTTTGTTCAAAGCAGATGAGCCTGTGCTCAAGCTGGCAACCTTGGGGTCTCTAACCTGGGTCCTTTGCATCCCAGTCCGATGCTCCATCCACTGTGCCACCGCCTGGTCAGGCTAAAGTCTATGTTTTTCTAATACAATTATCTGTGATTTCTTTTTGTTTTTGTTAATATGGATTATCCTTTTCCATCCCTTCACTTCTACTCTGTTTTTTTGTAGGGTTTTTTTTTTTTTTTTTGTGACAGAGACAGAGAGAGTCAGAGAGAGGGACAGACAGACAGGAAGGGAAAAAGGGAGAGAGACAAGAAGCATCAATTCTTTGCAGCACCGTAGTTGTTCATTGATTGCCTTCTCATATGTGCCTTGACTGAGGGGCTACAGCAGACTGAGTGACCCCTTGCTCAAGCAAGTGACATTGGGCTCAAGCTGGTGAGCTTTGCTCAAACCAGATAAACCCATGTTCAAGCTGGAGACTTAAAGCGGAAGTGAGGTCTCTGTAGATAGCACACAGTGGGATTTAAAAAATATCCATTCAGATACTCTGTTTTTTGATTAAAGAGTTTAATTTATTTATATTTAAAGTGATTGGTAGATATAGATGTACTATTGTCATTCTGTTAATTGCATTTTCAGTTGTTTTGCAATTCTTGTGTTCCTTTCATCTTCTCTTGCTATCCTCCATTGTAACCTGATAATATTCTGTGGTATCTTCTGTGTATCTATCATAGGTTTTTGCTCTGTGGTTGCTATGAGGTATCTGATTTTTATTACAGTCTCTTTGAAGTTGTTAAATTTGAACACATTCTAAAACTCTACATTTTTTCTCTCTGCCCCCACATTTGTTTTTAAAGTCAAAATGTATATCTTTTTTACCTTGTATATTCATTAACAAATTATTATATAATTATTTTTTCATACTTTTGTCTTTTAAACTTTAACTAGATTCAAAACGATATTCAATGCTCTCATTTTCTTGTCTGACATGTATAATATGGCCTCTGATCTTACTTCTCTTCAGTCCAAACAACCATTTTAAGGCGATACCAGTACAAGTCAACTTTATAAAATTCTCTGGAATACTACTGCCTCATTCTCGTGTATTAGTAAGGTTTTTATCTTGTAGTTAGAATATTATATGCATATACATATATAAATGTATATACACTGAAAGTTATTTTATCTAAAATTTTTATTTTGAGTTATGCTTTAGACAAAATTTAATAACAGAAAGCAATTACTTGGTCTGGTAAGAGTTTGAGCCACTGGTCTCAAACAACTCTATTTCTCAAGTGCTTTTTGAAAACTTATAATGCCAGATAAGAATGTATATATATAAAGTGTATAATGGGATTATTTTATATATATGTGTGTATATGCCATATATATATATGTGTATATATATATGGTGAAATGGTTACCACAATCTGTTTAACGTAGCTATCATCTCACAGTTACTATTTCTTAGTGTGTGGATGGAGAGAATGCTTAAGATCTCTTCTCTTAGCAAATGTTTGATATGATTGAATCTTTTCCTGCCTCAAGTATACAATAGGTTTTATTTAGCCACGGTCAACATACTATACATTATATCCCCAGAACTTATTTATTCAATTTGTTAAGTACTGATTTAACACACTCAACTTAATTATTAACCTGCTAAGGAAGTTTGTTTCATGAACATTGTAAATAAGACACTGACAATATTTTTTTTTCTAACTTTTAAATTATCTTGAATTAAACTTATTGGGGTAACAGTCATTCAGACGATTTTATAGGTTTCAAGTCTATATTTCTATGATAACACACAGTGTACCCACTACCCACAGTCACGCTCTCCGTCCCCGTATATTTACCCCTTTCCCTCTGATAACCACCATCCTGTTGTCTGTGGCAATAACTGTTGCTTTTCTTCTTTGTTCACTTGTTGCTTTCAGATTTATAAAGCCAGATGGAAAAAGTTAGAAACAATTTTTTTTTCAATTTCTTTCTTCTTTGATCTTTGGGAATCAGCTGAAAGAGAACAAAAGAAAACATATTCTCTGCCTGGCTGGTTGGCTCAGTGGAGAGAACATTGGCCTGGCATACAGATGTCATGGGCACTCAAGAGAAGCAACCATCTACTTCTCTCCCCCTTCTCTATCCCTTCCCCTCCCTTAGCCAGTGTCTCGATTGGTTCGAGTGTTGGCCTCAGGTGTGAGGATGACTCGTTTGATTTCAGCATCAGGTCCAGACGTAGGTTGCTGGGTGAATCCCATGAGGAACACATGCAGGAGTCGGTCTCTCTATCTCATCTCTTCTCACTTAAAAAAAAATAGTCATTTTTGATATTAAAATATTACCAGTCAGATCAGATTATGGTCATGTCTAGGAACTATTAGCCTTCAAACATTTTATTTAAGTTGATAATACGTATCTTTGACTTGTAAAGTAAAACTGTCAGGTGCAATTTATTTATAAATTATTTCTATGTAAGAAATATATGTACTTTGCAGTCACCTGTATTTACAGCCTACAAAATTTTTTTATTAATGTCTCATGTATTTTTTAGACTGTTTTAAATTACCATCTTCTTTCATTCCCCCATTTATAAATAGTTCATTGTTAATTTCATAATAAAAAAACCCTACTATTATGTTAAAAAATCTTAACCTCACCATTCAAGAGCATTTTGGTGTACTTCTATGTTTTGTTTAAAAGTCTAAGAATGAGGGTTGGCAGGGAAGCAAAAGGTGATATATTTAGAAATAATTATATACAGAAAAATATATATTACCTTTGCATTTAAGGGAAATTTTACTTAAATTTAATTCTGTGTTTTATATGGTCCTATGGATTTTTTTTTCCAATTTGATAGGTTTGTGTCTCCTTATTCCACAATTGTTCTTTTTTTTATTTTTTTTTTATTTTTCTGAAGCTGGAAACGGGGAGGCAGTCAGACAGACTCCTGCATGCACCCGACCGGGATCCACCCAGCATGCCCACCAGTGGGCAATGCTCTGCCCATCTGGGGTGTTGCTCTGTTGCCACCAGTGCCACTCTAGTGTCTGAGGCAAAGGCCACAGAGCCATCCTCAGCGCCCGGGCCATCTTTGCTCCAATGGAGCCTCAGCTGCGGGAAGGGAAGAGAGAGACAGAGAGAAGGAGAGGGGGAGGGGTGGAGAAGCAGATGGGTGCCTCTCCTGTGTTCCCTGGCCAGGAATCAAACCCGAGACTTCCGCACACCAGGCCAATGCTCTACCACTGAGCCAACCGGCCAGGGCCTCCACAATTGTTCTTTAGCATAACTGCATTTTTTATGAATGATAATTAAAATCTTTATAAGGTATAAAATTCTATAATTCTATGATGTATATGAGTAATCTACATTTTAAAGTATACAAATTGACTTCCAGTATGCTATAAAAATCTTCACACCGATAATCCAGAGTCCAGATACACAACAAATCTTGATTGAATTATAAGAATTCTTCCTCTAAGACTTTAAATAAGTGTCATTCATGTAATAGGCTAAGTAAATAGTGAGTTGTACAGAAAAAAAATACACAACATTTATATACATAAAATGCAATTATAAAATATGTTTTGCTCTAAACTGTGAGAATAACAGTTCACCTACTGTTATTCTAAAACTCTTGATAGTTTTTTTCTTTTTTAGAAAATAAAAAGTACAATCTTTTACAATTCATTCAAAATGTGTCTTAAGCCTATTCTGTCAAACATGAAGAACACACAAACCAGTCAATTTTATTAGCCAAGGAAGTTCCTAATGTCTGAACTGCCCTAGAAATTAATCTATTGTCAATATAGACACATCAGCACAATTTAACTGAAATTTCTATCTGGGTGAGTTGATTAGTGCTTGTTAAATTAGTCCATCTATTTCATTTGGGTTGGCAGGCATGTTGTCATATGTGCCATGTGATCCTGTGATTGACAGATTCGGTTGATAAGTCAAGCAATCACTCCTTAGCAACTCTTTAGCCTGAGGCAACCTTGTTTCCCATCTCTTTCCTGTGCTTTTTTTTTTTTTTTGCTATCTACCCTGGCTTCCCAAAATGCTCAAGATATTCACTAATAATACCAGGAGAAGTTTGGAATCCTCTGAATACATTTCTTTCTTGCACAGTGTACTGATGATTTATACACCCTATTCTTCGAAGGATTGGATGAAAGAGACTAAAGTGCCTTGTGTTCCGAATGACCATTAGTATGGTAATTCCGTATTGTTGTCCCTGCAACAGAATCTGGTTAAAAATAAAGCTTAGTTGTAGTATATATAGTGCCTGATAAATGACAAGCTCTCAACAAATACAAGGATCGATCAATTAGGTCAATTAGGTCAATTTAGAAAATATTGGTGCTGTTTTGAGAAAGACTCCTTCAGTACCATCAGTGCCTAAATACTACTCGCCACTGGATGACTCTGACAAAAAGTCCAAGCTCTCCAGTAAATATTTCTTCTGTAATAGGAAGGAGCCGTGCTGTACCAGGCAGCCTGCATCCAATCTCAATTAGGCTTCTGTGCTTGACTTGCCTGGTGATTGAGAGTTTGGAAACCTCAGCAGAGAAAGAAAAATGGTTTATGTAATTTCCATTGGCCTTCACTGCAGCCACACAGGTTGCCATCTAAATCAACTTGCAGTTGACAGCAGCTGAGACCAGAAGTGAATTGCCTGTATTCAGACCTATGTGTCACGTTATGACAATGAAATTAGGGAACAAAATACACCAGTAATCATAATAGTCTTTTGCCTTAAAGTAGAAAACACACAACCCTCTATTATGTCCCTGAGAGTATTTACAAATGACTTGAATTGGAACAGATTATTCTTTTCACAAAATGCAGTGAATGCCATTTCATCATGTCTTGTAGGGTTTTACAACCTTCAAAAGAGTTAATGTCTGATGGTTGATTGGCTTTATGCCTTTGCTAGCCAACTTATATTTTTTAAGCCTAATAATTTCCAGGGGGCAATTGCTGAAATTCCGTAGCATAAAGTATTTTAAGATAAGGAAAGAAAGAGAAAGACCAAAAAAGAACTTTGCCAAGGAACATATATCATCGATTTGACCAGAGACATTGAACTGATGTGACATAAAAGAAAAATGCTACATATTAGTGTTTTGTTTCAAGACATATATAATCATAATGTCACATCTAACTCCCTCTTCCTTGATCCTGATGTGTTAGCAACATTTTAGTCAATAAATTATCGAAAGGCTGTTTCATTACCTGGCATTAGCTTCAGAGATATACATCCTCCTCCTATATTTTGAGAGAAACATGAGCTAGATTGAAGGACATTAATTTGATGGGGAAATACTCACTCAAATTCTTCCAACAAAACGGGCAATACACCATATTGTTACCTGTTACCAAAAGAGAGATAAAAATCTCCAAAATGACCCTTCTTAGACTTCAACTATCTACCGCCTGACAAATTATACTGCTATAAAAGGAATGACTAATTATGCTTCCACTAGATACTATAAAGTGTCCAATTATGAGTCTAATTAGAAAGGAAGGGCCTAAAGTAATGGTCTTTTATTTTAGAAATTTTGTTATTCTCAGGATGCCTTCTAAAGTGGTTTCTGTGTTTTGTTTAATGTATTACATTTATTGTACCTTTTTGCAACTTGCTCAGCTCTATCTCAATAGGACAAACATCTGTCACACTTTGCATACTGCTTTAATTTGATTGTCCCTGACCCCTTAGGCAAATACAGACAGGTGGAAAACATACTGGCTATTTCACACAACATCTGTAGTCACTTTAGCCAGTCCTTTTTTATGGCTTCTCACAGCATGGGAGGGCTGCAGAAACCAAACAGCCTCTCTCTCATTGTAGCGAGCGAGCGAGAGGACCAGGTGGAATACCTCCCTCTGTTTGCTCGAGCTACCTGTGCCACTTGACATTTACAAATGCTGGCTGAAGAGAACAGCTGCCTGGATGCAGAACCGGTCCTTCTGAGTTAGGGGAAAAGAGAGGAAAAGGCAGAAATGAACAAGGTGTGCCTTTCAATTAAGTCATTATCTTTACTCCGTAACTCCGAAGGAGTTTAATAAATGACCACATGCACAAAACACGCTCATGCGTGTACACACACACACACACACACACGCACGCACACACACACTCATACACAAAATGTCTTTAGCAGCAATTTGATGTGATTAATGAGACTGCTCTGGCACATCTTGAGGACAGCATATTAGTCACAGTTAATGACTCTTGCATAGCCTTCTCAAAGAGCAATATATCCTTATTAAGTGTTTCTAGCATAGAACTAGGAAAGACCCTTAACTATCCTATGGTCAATGACCCTATTTCCAATATTGGTGAAGGAATATACCCCGAAATAGCCAGGACTGATAGATTTTTATTATTATTATTAAGCCAGATAAAAAAATATCCCCAGAAATACAGAGGCTTTAATAAAATGCCCTTCATGACAGCTCTAGTCTATAATCATTATTTAAGCCAAGAAATCTTTCTTTGTAATTGAGTTTTTACTTTAATCCAAGTCAATTTCCTCTGGTATAGACAACAATAAGAATGGAGAAAAATTGCTCAACTATTCTATTATGTATACACTTAACACACTTGCAGGCAGCTGTTAAATTATACTCCTGCCTTCTTTGCTATAAATGAAAGTTAACTCCTTTATTTGTTTTTATTGGAATTCATTTTCATCTTTTAAAGTGAGTCTTTTATTATTATTTTATTTTTTTCTGGACCTTCTTTTATTTTCAAAGTGTGTGAAGAAGACTAGCCTGGGATAGTTTTCTAGAGTGCATTTAAAAATGAAGATTCTTGGACACTACACCTACTCAATTAAAAATCTGAGGTTGGGGCCCCAAATCTGTATTTTTCTTAAAAATCCAGGGAGATCTTCAAGCACTATAGCTTCTCTTCTGTTATACTATCCAAGTAAGTTTGTCTTCAAAGAAAAGAAAATATATAATCTCTAGTAAACTCTCTATTTTACTATCTCACTATTTCCATATGTTTTAGTATAATTAAAAGGTAAATGTGGGCCTTTCCAATCTGTTCATAACCCTTTCAACTTTTCATCAGTTGTCCACCATTCTTCCTCTGGTAAACGTAACTTTCTAGTATGTCTTCCTAATGTGATTGCAGTGATTCCTATTAGTTTGCAATCTTTCTCTCCAGTCTACTATATACACCATTTCTCCATCCTCCTCACTCCAGATGTCTGTCTGTATTCTTCATTCTTTGATTATACTTAATTTCTTATAACAATAAAATAAAATTTCTTGCATCATATATTTATTTATTTTTAACTCATTCTTAAATTTATATCTTCACACAATTGTGCTTTGATTTTGCTCCTGTTTTCATGTGCGATCAGAGCCATTCTAGCACCTGAGGTGCAGGCCATGGAGCCATCCTCAGCGCCTGGGCCAACTTTGCTTCAGTGGAGCCTTGGCTGCAGGAGGGGAAGAGAGAGGTAGAGAGAAAGGACAGGGGGAGGGGTGGAGAAGCAGATGGGCGCTTCTCCTGTATGCCCTGGCCGGGAATCGAACCCAGGACTTCCACATGCCTGGCCAACACTCTATCGCTGAGCCAACCAGCCAGGGTCTGTGAAAATTTCTGAATCAGAACACCCAATGTGTTTTTCCTTGGTTATGGCCTTTCTTCAGTATCTCATTCCTGCTGCTCTACTTCCATGACTTGTAATTCTGTTGTTGTTTTCTTAAATTTTCTGTTGGACATTTATACTTCTGTGTATATAAAGTTATATTTAGAATCTAAATGATGGATAAAGTACAGCTCATCAATCATAGTCTGTTGCCAGTCAGTTCTCTGTCTCTATTTTGTTTCCTTTTTTTTCTTTTTTACCATAAAAACCAACTCTCAATCACCATGTCTCAGGCTTAATATTTGAAGTCCTTGTGGCTTTTTCTATCACACTGAAGTGACTGTGACTTCTCCTCTTACCTCCAATCTATCAGAAGCCATATCAAGGATTCCCAAAGCTTGACTGAGTCCTGGGCATGCCCTGTGCTTGCTGAGAATTTGGCAGTTCTTTCACCAATTCTCTTTAATTATAAGACAACATTTGCATTAAGATGCGACTCATTTTCCTTTGCTAAAAAAAGTATATACAGAAAGTATATTACCATCTGCTAATTACCTTTCATTGCCCAAAGCAGCATCAATATTCTATAAAAAGGAATGGGCAATATATTTGATTCCAATTTTCTCCTGTGACTTTTAAAAAACTTTTAACAACCTTAGAAACTTTTCTGGAATTCCTACTAAAGTATTTAAAATATAGATAATAAATTCTTAATTCTTGGCACAGTCCACCTTATTTATTTTCTGAAATTTAACCAAGGATGACCAACTAATTGAGCAGCTATATATCGATATATCACAAACATTTAAAACATACATGTCACAACATTTCATACATCCTTGTGCTTCCTCTCAAAACTCGGGAGTATTTTTTAAACATCCCATGAGGTGCTGTAAATTTGATGTGATTCAATGAGTTTATATTTTGTTATTACATTGGGTTGGTATCTTTGGAGGGGATTGGGTTCTATTTGACATAACAATTAACCCTTTGAGTAATGAGTTGCTTTTATGCTTGCTGACCCCCCTGGTAGTAAGTTTTTGTTTGTTTTTTTTTTAAATGACATTAGTTCTAATTACAGTTTTATTAACAGAAAATCATATTTGTTTGATAGTCAATTTATGAAAACAAGAAGAACATACATTTGCCTTTTTTTCTAAATGTTGCCTTACACATGGACGATCGTATTCTGGATGGTCAAGAGGCATGAGGACGTACATGAGTGTTCATACTATTCAAAGGGTTAATATAGCTCTGCTTTTCTCTATACTACCTTCCTAAAAGCCATTTTCACCTAATCGTAGAGTCTCAATTATCTTCAATTTTGCTTCTTAATCTTGACCTTTAACTACAAGAAATCTTCCCATTTATTTTATCACTAGAAGTTAAATCTGTCTCATTTTCCCTCAAACACAGTTGTGCTAATTTCAACACCTGGCCTTTATTTGTATTGCTCTCTCTGTTGGAATGTCAACAAATATTTATTGAGGAAAATCATGAAGAATATGGCCTTTTAAAATCAGAAACAACTAAAATGAGCTCTCATTCTAACACTTCAGAGCAATGTGACCTTCATTAATAATTCAGCCACCCTAAAATTTATTTTTCTCAGCCATCGCTTAGAATTAATGGTGATGCTTATGTAATGTTAAAAGATAAACTGAGGCCTATTAAAACTGTAAGGGTGTATTTCTGAAAAAAATTTGATTTGAATCAAACATCACTGTAGATAGAAAGGAGCTGCATAAAATGAAAAGATTGTTATATGCAAAAGGGTCAGAGATAAGGAACTTACTCGTCTTAGGCAAAATGTGGGTTAGTTATTTCAAGGTTATTTTCCTTTGGGGCATGGTAGGAGTCTATTAGGCAGATTATTTAATAGTAGGAAACTGTAGTCAAATCTTAGTTTAGTATTGTGGGGTTTGGCATAAATGACATCATTTTGGGCTTGTTTGTTTTTTTAATTTAACAGTGATTACTTTTAGATTAGAATATTAAGTGATATAACATAGTATTTATTTATTATGAGCAAATTTCTGGTACAAATACCTGCTCAACAATCGCTAGCTCTTTATTAGTAGTGATAGTAATAGCAGGTGTTAATTGTGACAGGTAGTGATAGTAAGGAAACCATGGTAATGTGCAAAGCGTGATGCGAGATGCAACGGAAAACACAGGCAAGTTGTTGCTCTTCTTCTTGGAGAATATAGATCTGCAGAGGAAAAAAGAAAATCCAATAGTTAGAATAAGATCTTTATTATATGTTCCATAGCATATGAGCCTTAATGAGTTTAGACATCTTGAGGACTTTCCCTAGGAATGAGGCTGTGAGATAAGACAATATCAGTCAATTCAATCAGGCTAAGTGGATAAAAGAAAGGAGAGCCATGGGGAAGTCCAGGCAGAAGGAGCAGTCTATGATGAGAGTCTGGAGTTGAGGCACACTGGGGGAAAGTTACAACTCCTACATCACGGAAGTGTGGCCAACGGGGAAAATGAAATTGTCAAGAGATTAACTCAGAAGGTTTGGCAAGATTCAGACCACATAATGTTCTTTAGCATTTGTAAAGTAATCCTTTGGATATTTTATATATATTATATCCAAAGACAAATGTTAAAGGAGAATATTAAGCAAAAAGAGTGACTTAATGGAATTTTTGTTTTTATATAGTATATTATTTTTCTAAGGTTGCCATAACAGATAACTACAAACTGGGAGACTTAAAACAGAATGCATTGATCCAGTTCGGGAGGATAAAAGTCTGAAATGATGTTGTTGGTAGACAGGGTGATGTTCTCTCTGAAGGTTTTAGAAGAGGATCCTTCCTTGTCCTTTCTTGTCCTTAGGTGGTCCCTGTCAGTCTTGGTGGCCACTGGCTTGTAGATGCATCTAATATTTTCCTCTGTCATCTCTCCGTCATCTTATGGTATTTTCCCTGTTTGTTTCTGTGTCTAAATTTCCCATGTGTTATAAGAACACTAGTCATTAATTAGTGCTATTCTAATCCTATATGACCTCATATTAATTTATTCCTAAATAAGGTTACGTCCACAAGTATTGAGGGTTAGCATTTAAACAGACACTTATTAGTAGAGTTATCATTTGAAGAGATCATTTCCACGGAATAGTTTAAAAGCAGAGAAAGTAGAAGGATTTAAAGGAGCACAAATGAAAAAGAATGTGTTGTAACCCAACCAAGCATTCTGTTAACAGGGGAAAAATACATAGATTCATTAAATTGAATTCTGGAAGTAGAATCAACAAGAGTTGCTTACTGATAGATATGCTAGGAGAGTGGGTGAATGAGAGTAAGTTTGTGGTTCACTTGTTTTTGGAAGTGCTAATATCTTTATTATGGCGTAATTAATATTTTACATGTTAACTCAATTTTATAGTAAAAATAATTTATGTACATTTGGAATGGCATCACTGCACAGATAACTCTAGTGTAAAAACGGGCTCTATTTTAAAGGTTCATTAAGTTCGTCTGGTCAGGATGGCAACATAGGTAAATGTGGTAGCCCCACCCTCCTATAACCGCACCAACATTAAGGAACAACCATCGTGCAGAAACTACTGAAATCTAGCTGAAGAGAAGTCCGACAACTAAGGTTATAAGAAAGAAGCCAATTAAGACTTAAAGTAGGGACAGAGGTGAGGAAAGACTGTATTCACAACCATGTGGGATATACAGGCTGCAGAGGTCCCCTCTCAGGAACTGGGGGTCTCAGTCCTGCACCTGACCTTCTAGCTCAGCGTTCCAATGCCAGGAAGGGAAGCGTCCGTAACTTCTGGCTGTGGAAACCAGCAGGGATTGTGGCTGAGTGAGACAGAGGGCTGCTGGAGTCCCAGGAAGTTCCTTTTGAAGGACCAATACACAGACTTACTCAGATTTACTTGCTATGAGCTCCAGAACAGGGGTTGCAGCTGGAAAGAGACCAGGGGCAATACAGGAAAGAACTGAATTGTCTGGCTTCAAATGAAAGCTGGAGGGGCAGTTTTCTCCTAGACAGAAAAGCTAGCAGATACCATTCAGCATTTGCTGAGTCGTCCCTCAACAGAGCCAGCATGAGAGCAGCATATTTGAGTCTCCATCGATTTGGATGACACTGTTGGCCCCACCGTAGTGGTTCCCTGAGACCCAGACCCACCCAAATTATGGGCTCACCAATGCTATTTCGAGTGGATTTTCCATACAAATGGCCTGTCTTGTCTTATGCTGTGAAGTTTCTAATATCTCTCGAAGGTTGACAAACACCAAGCAAATAACAACGTTCCTCAGCATGCCCTCTGCCTCTTGCTAGGTGCCTCCAGCCCCAGCACTAGTGTCAGCTGGTGTCAGTTCACGGTATGGCTTCTCCCAGGCACCTCCAAGCCCAGCACAGGGAGCAGCCATTGGCAGATCACACTGCAGCTCATGGCAGGTGATCCAGGACATAGCGCTGGAGGCAGCTGACATTAGACTGTACCTCTCGGGAGGTTGTGAGCCAGCACACACAGTGGTCAGCTTCAGACTATGACTTAATGACCTGTATGAGGGACACACTGGGATAGCACCAGAGCTCTGCTGAAGTGAGTCCTGCTCTGTGTGGTCAGCCCCTGTACAGCAGCTTCTCTGTTGTAGTCACAGTCAGTCCTTGCAGCCTATCAGCCTGAGGATCCGTCCCCATTGATGCACCAATAGCAATCAAAGCTTAACTACAACAAAAAGGTACACACAGCTCAAACATGGTTTGGGGGGTTCTTCAGGAGCACCTAGATAGGTGACTGGGGAGATTGCACCACTGAACCTTACAGGACATAAGCTACTCTACCAAAACTGGAAGACATAGTTGTCTCTATCTAATATAAAGAAACAATTAATGAGAAGCAGCCAAAATGAAGAGACAAAGAAATATGTTCTAAATGAGAAAACAAGAGAAATCTCTAAGAAAAGAACTAAGTAAAGTTGAGACATGCAATCTACCAGATGCAGAGTTCAAAAACACTGGTTATATTGATGCTTAATGAAGTTAGGGGAAGAATAGATAAACTTAATGAGAACTTCAAAAAAGAGATAGGAAACATACAATTGGAGATAGAAAACATAAAAGAGAACCAGTCAGAAATAAAGAATACAATAACTAAACTAAAGAATATGACAGGGAATCAACAGTAGAATAGATAAAGCTAGGATTAAATAAGCATTTTGGAAGATAAAGAACAGAAACAGAGAACACCCAATCAGAACTGTAAAGGAAAAGAAGTTCTCCTCTGGGACAACTTTAAGCATACCAACATTTGCACAATGGGGTACTGGAAAGAAAAGAGAGAAAGAAATAAATTGAAAACCTTTTGAAAAAATAATGATGAAAAAATTCCCTAGCCTGGTGAAAGAAATAGACACACAAATACAGGGAGTACAGAGAGTCCCAAATAAGATGAACTTAGAGAGGTTCACACAAAAATACATAAAAATTAAAATACAAAGATTAATGCAAACAGAGAATCTTAAAAGCGGCAAGAGAGAAAGACTTAGTTACCTACAAGGGAGCTCCCATAATACTGTCAGCTGATTTCTCGGCAGAAACTTTGCAGGCCAGAGGGGATTGACATGAAATATTCAAAATGATGGAAAGCAAGGACCTACAACCAAGATTACTCTACCCAGCAAAGCTATCATTTAGATTTAAAGAACAACAACAACAAAAAGCTTCCTAAACAAGATAAAGCTTAAGGAGTTCATTACCACCAAACCAATATTATACGAAATTTTAGAGGATCTTCTTTAATACAAAAAATATTTTAAAAAGATAAAAAAATAAATTAAAAAAGGCAATAAATACCTATCAAGAATTATTTTATTGCAAATTGATTAAATGCCCAACCGAAAGACATATGGAAGTTGAATGGATAACAAAACTAGACCCTTACAGAGGTTGTCTACAAGAAACTCACTTCAAACTGCAAAACACACAGACTGAAAGTAAAGGAATGAAAAAAGATAATTCATGAAAATAGAAACAAACAAATAAAAAAACCCTTCTGGAATAGCAATACTTATATTAGACAAAACAGACTTTAAAACAAAAGATATAATGAGACAATAAAAGACCCAGCAATTTCGCTACTAGTTATTTATGTGAAGAAACCCAAATGACTAAATTGAAAAGACATATGCATTTATATAGTCATTGTTGCATTATTTACAATAGCCAAGATATGAAAGTACCCTAAATGTTCATCAATATGATTCAGTCATTAAAAATAAAAAGTAATAAAATCGTGCCCTCTGCTACTGTGCTGAGTGAAATAAGACAGAAAAAGACAAATACCATGTGATTTCACTTATATGTGGAGCGTATAAAAGAAAATGAGCAAGCAGACCAGAAAGACTCACAGATGCAGAGACATTTTGACAGTTGCCCAATGAAAGGGGATTCTGTGGAGGAGAGACAAAGGCGGACAGCGTGAGAAGTTCAGATCAGTGGGTGCCGAATATTCACCGGGATGTAAAGTGTAGCACAGGAAATGTAGTCAATTATATTGTAAGAACTATGTTATTTGTGTCAGATGGTACTAGATTTCTTAAGGTAATTGCTTGGTAAATTATATAAATGTCCAATACCTGGGTTGTACATTGGAAACTAATATAATACTATATGTCAACTGTAATTAAAAAGTAAAATTTATTTTTTTTAAGTGTTAAGTTGTTTGATACATAAACTGGAAAATATTTTCTCTGAGGAAAATCATAAAAACCATAACATTTTCCAGGCTAACCCAATGATCTCATTTAAATCTACCAGAAGCTTAAATCTATGTTTATAAATATTGTTTGGATTCTGGATGCCAAGATAAACTTTAACTTCATTTATTAAAACAATATTTTTCTGCCCTGGCTGGTTGGCTCAGCTGTAGAGCATCGGCCTGGCGTGCGGGGGACCCGGGTTCGATCCCCGGCCAGGGCACATAGGAGAGGCGCCCCATTTGCTCCTCCACCCCCACCCCCTCCTTCCTCTCTGTCTCTCTCTTGCCCTCCCGCAGCCAAGGCTCCATTGGAGCAAGGATGGCCCGGGCGCTGGGGATGGCTCCTTGGCCTCTGCCCCAGGTGCTAGAGTGGGTCTGGTCGCGGCAGAGCGACGCCCAGGAGGGGCAGAGCATCGCCCCCTGGTGGGCAGAGCGTCGCCCCTGGTGGGCGAGCCGGGTGGATCCGGTCGGGCGCATGCAGGAGTCTGTCAGACTGTCTCTCCACATTTCCAGCTTCAGAAAAAAAAAAAAAAAAGATACAAAAAAACACACAAAAAACAATATTTTTCTTAAAATTAGGTTGCATGTTATAAAATTTCCAATAATCTTCTCCCTTACTCTTGATTTATGCCAGATTAATTTTTTTACACTATTCTCCATCAAAATTTTAGCTGTTTCTGCTCTTCTTTCCTACACGACTGGTACCATGTCTTAATTTTCTTGATAAGATACCCGTTACTGTACAAACTGCTAAATGTTTTAGTTGTTAGAAAGTATGCTCAGTATTTGAGCAAAATCAGAACCTAATAAATTGTAACCCACAAAGCACATGAGTTATCTGTCATCAAATACCAGCCCGAAATTCCTGTGGCTTGATGGCGAATCATAAGATGCAGGAGAAAAAGTAATAAAATTGACGAGTAAATCAAGGAATAAGAGCCAAGGGAATTTCTGAGGACAGAGAAATATTCAGTCAGGATTTAAGGATAGAACTGAAGTCCAAAAAGAAAAAGGATGTGGCCTCATGAATCAGAGTTGAGTTGGCGCTCTGAGCTCCCTCTTGCAAGGTCAGTCAAGTGAAGAGGCAGTTAGATAAAAAGTCTTGCTTAAGTGAGAGAAACCAGGTCCTAGAAAGATTTCAGTTGTTCAAAAATAATTAAATGAAAACAAGACAGGCCATGTAGTTTAACTTCTTCCATCACAGTTTATTCCCTGAGATTCCTGGTAGAGAATGTCTAAGAATTAAGGTGATAAGAATAATACTACTCTCAAGCCCTTGCACCATGCAGAAGGTTTCCCAGAGGAGGAATATTCACAAACTCAGACAGAGAGTTATTGGCCAGGGCTACATTAAATTCTTCAGTTCCATCAAAGCAACAACTTAAAATAACCATATAGTTTATCTTTAAAAAGTCTCTAAGCAGCTAAAACCTTTCAATTAAGTTTGACAGGAAGAAACAGATCCTGCACTGTGGCTATAGGAACTAGGCCTTTGAGAAATTAAATAGGATAATTCTACCTAAAGACCCCAGTTTGCCCATTAGAAGTTAACCTCCAGAAACATTAATGATCCATTAAGTTTTCACCATTAAAAGAATGCTCTATTACACATCTTCACTTGTTCTTCTCTTTGCTGTTAACAGACATGACTTTTTCTTTCTTGCATGTGAAAAATATTTTTTATTTAAAAAAAATGCATTGAATGATTTTAGAGAGAGAGGAAGGAAGAGAGCTAGAGAGACAGACAGAAACATTAATCTCTTCCTGTCTGTGCCCTGACCTGGAATTGAACCTGCAAACTTTGCATGTTAGGACAATGCTCTAACCAACCAAGCTATCCAGCCAGAACTATAATATATTTCCAGTGGTTTTTTTTTTTTTTTTTTTGACTCTTAAGCAATATAAATCTCAGCCTCGTATTCCCTTAATTGCTTTTTGGTAATAATTTTTATTTTGTTTCTTTTTACAATAAGAAGTGGAGTACATTATAACCAAGCACCATTTACAAAGCCTTCTTACTTATAAAAAAACTTATACTGGCTCTGGCTGGCTGACTCAGTGGTAGAGTGTCACCCGGTGTATGGAGGTCCTGGGTTCAATTCCCGGCCAGGGCACACAGGAGAAGTGCCCATCTGCTTCTCCACCCTTCCCCCTCTCCTTTCTCTCACTCTCTCTTCTCCCCTCCCACAGGCAGGGCTCCATTGGAGCAAAGTTGGCCCAGGCACTGAGGAAAGCACCATAGTTTCTGCCTCAGGTGCTAAAATGGCTCCAGTTGCCAAGAAGCAACTGCCTCTGATGGGCTTGCAAGGCAGATCCTGGTTGAGTGCATGCAGGAGTGTGTCTCTCTGCCTCCCTGCGTCTCACTTCAGAAAAATAAACACACACACAAAGAAAATTATAGGGCAATTTTATATATTTGCATTTCTTAAAGATACATCTTTCTATTAAAATACTTCTTTATGTATATATAAATATTTATTCAGATAAATAGATATACAAAATCTGTTAAAAATTCACAGAAGCATGAAACCTTATATTGAGAAGCTAAAAATCTATCAAAATGCACATAATAATAGCTAATCTATATAATTTCTCCTCTCAAATGTATCCCCTTTGTCCAAATCTAGAGCATACGCTGGCATCAACTTTATTACATCTTATCTTAGTTTGAGATCTTGCTCCAAAGCACTGCTCGGTATTAACTCTCAGAGACACGTGGCGAGGCAGGTGGCCGAGAAATGCCAATTACAGAACAAAGTCTGGACTACTCAAAGTGCTCATTCGGAGATGATATGGCTTCTCTCTTGGGCAAGTGAATGAATGTTGAGTTTGAGAAGGGGATGGGTGTTAGTGAAGGGTGAAAGGTGTTGAATATGTGGTCACAGAAGGAGATTTGATTTGGGGAGGTAAACACATAATGCAGTATAGAGATTATGCATCCTAGAATTGTGTACTTGAAACCTAAATAACTCTATCAACTGTTGTCATCTAAAAGCTAAAGATTTAAGAGAACACAGATGGAGCACAGATTCTGGACTGACCAGGTGATAGGAGACAAATCACAGAAGGCTTATCAGGGCAGGAGATGAATAACTACACCGCAGTGTTCTAACAGAAGCTATTCCTGAAAGTGGGATATGAGAAGGTGGAGGGAAGGAAGGGGGGATAATGTTGGGGAGAAGAAGGCCCTGGAAGGGAAAGCAGCAAATGGAAATCTCAGGATGTAAGAGAACATGATCCTTCTCAAATTGCTGAAGTGTATGCTGTATGTTCTGTGAAAAAGTGAGAGTAAAAAGAAGGAAGCCTAGACAGACTCCCGCATGCACCCGACCGGGATCCACCCAGCACGCCCACCAGGGGCGAAGCTCTGCCCACCAGGGGGCGTTGCTCTGCCCCTCCGGGGCGTTGCTCTGCCGCTGCCAGAGCCACTCTAGCGCCTGGGGCAGAGGCCAAGGAGCCATCCCCAGCGCCCGGGTCATCTTTGCTCCAATGGAGCCTTGGCTGCGGGAAGGGAAGAGAGAGACAGAGAGGAAGGGAGGAGGAGGTGGAGAAGCAAATGGGTGCTTCTCCTATGTGCCCTGGCCGGGAATCGAACCCGGGTCCCCTGCACGCCAGGCCGACGCTCTACCGCTGAGCCAACCGGCCAGGGCCAATATGCGTGTATTTCTTATCGTTATCTGATGCCTTATGTGAAGGTATGTAAAGAACTTATTGTCAGTTGTGTTTTTCTGCCTGAGCCTAAGTCCTGACATTTTTGCATTCTCATTGTTTCCCAAAATCACTTATGTAATTTTCTTTCTTTTAATGACTAGATACATATGTGACTAGAGATGTGGGTTCTTTTTTTTTTTTGTCATTTATTTGTTTTTTATTTTATTTTTATTTGATGTTAGGGAGAAAGAGGTAAGGGAGGGAGAAAAAGGAAAGAGAAACATTGGTTTGTTATTCCACTTATTTATGCACTTATTGGTTGCTTCTTATATGTACCCTGACAGGGGACTGAACCAAAAGCTTTGGAGTATGAGGATGATCGTCTAACCAACCGAGCTAACTAACCAAGGCTTTAGAGATATGTTTTGAAATGTAGGTTTGGCCACAGCTCATTGGCTCAATGGATAGAACACTGGCTTGGAGTACAGATGTTCAGGTTCGATTCTGGTCAGGGCACACAAGAGAAGCGACCATCTGCTTCTCTCTCCCTCCATCTTCCCCTTCTTTCCCTCTTCCCCTCCCACTGCCAGTGGCTGGATTGGTTTGAGCCTTGGCCCTGGGTGCTGAGAATAGCTTGGTTGGTCTGAGCGTTGGCCTCAGACAGGTGTTGTCAGATGGATCCTGGTAGGGGAACATGTGGGACTTAGTCTCTCTTCCTTCCTTTCACTGAAAAGAAAAAAGAAAAATAAAAAAGAAGGTAAGTTTCTACCAAGTCATCATGGTGGAGTCCTATAATTTCCGTGTGCCATGCTGAAAATTCTGGCTATCTTCGGTGATTAAACAAGAAGCATTTTCAATGTTTGGATAAAGTTATAACAGTTACATTTTATAAAGCTGACAAAATGAGACATTAATAAGAGTGAAGGGTAAATCACCTATGTTAGGTGAGGGAAGGAAGTGGTTGAAGACCATCTCACATAGTGTCTAGAACATGAACTCTGTAGGCTGGCTTGGTGGGTTTGAATTTATTTCCTCACATATGAGGGATATGATCCAGGTAAATTACCTCGCTTCTCTGTACTGCAAAGCATAGTTGTGAAGTTTAAATCAATTAATACAAGTAATGCACCTATAATAGTGCTAGGCACATGGAAGTGTCCAAAAAAACACTTTTTTTTATCATGTTACCACAATACTCTATGTTAATAAACAGCTATGGTGAGAAAGTAATGATTCATTTTAAAATAACTCCTTCAACGCTGTATTTATCTAGTAATTTATAGCTGGTGAATTGAGTTGGGTATTCGCTTTATGTTTGTGTTAGTTTCTCAGGGCTGCCATAACAAAGTACCAAAAACTGAGTGATGCAGAACAACAGAAATATATTGTCTCACTGTCCTGAAGACTGAAAGGCTGGAATCAAGGTGTTGTCTGGGTTATGCTCTCCTTGAATCCTACGGGGGAAGGATTTCCCTTTGTCTCTTTCAGCTTCTGGTAGCCCCCAATTTTCCTTGGCTTATGGCAATATAACTCCAGTTTTATATGGCATTCTCCCTATATCCCTTCACATATCTGTGTAAAAATTGCCTTTTTTTTTTCTTATAAGGATACCTGTCATAGTGGATTAGTGCCCACCCTTATTTGATTACAACACCTAAATTTGATTACATCTACAAAAATCCTGTTTCCAAATAAGGTCACACTCTGAGTTACAGGTGTTTAGGACTTCATTATATCTGGGGAACACGATTAAATTCCTATTAGTATTTCGGTTCATATTTTAAAGTATTAATATTTGTAAGTTTTTTCTAGTGAGGCTAAAATTTAACAAGTAAACAGCATTGTAACTGACCAAAATTAGTTCATGATTTCATTAATAGGGAGATATTTTCTATATTAGTTTATTGATATAGAGTTAGGAAACAGTACTAGATGTTTTAAATGAAGGAGTATTGAAGAAAATTAATGAAGTTTGTTTTTTTTTCTGTTAAGAAATAACAAATTTAATTTGTGATTCATTATTTAAATATTCATAAAATCAAAGTACTGCTACCGAACTTCCAAATGTCATCTAGTAGAAATTTAAAAGGAAAAAACCACTATGATAGAGTAAAATATTAGATCTGAAAACAGTGTGAGAATTTCCAAATTTCCAATAATGACTTGAACCTTTAGAGAATGAAACTTATGAGCTGCTTTACCATGAGAACCAAGCACAAATCTAATATTAATATAACGTGTTAGGGGAGGGTTGTATAGCCTATACACTCATCACATTCTTATATACACAGAAAATAATGTAGTAGTACTTATGAATTAATATACACGTTTTCTGCATTAAAACTCCATTGATGAAAACTGGAGGAGGAAAACAGTAACCGGAAATTGAAAGAATAAATTTATAAGAATAATTAACACTTATGTGCTTAATAATAGATCAGAAATAAAAAAAGTCTCATTTTTGAATTTGTAAGGTTTATAGAACAAGGAGGGGAGTAGTTATGTCTCAGATATTTATTAGGACATGAAAATATGAATAAGTCATTGGAAAATACTTTTACAAAAGGGAGTAGTAAGTGCTAAGAGACTTAAAAACAATCTAAATTAACAGAATTTTTTTCTTATACTACATTACACTCATACTACATATATTTTTTTACATATGGGAGAAGAGCAGAGAAATTGAAAATAAAAATTATTAATGACAGCTTTATCATAGAAGACCCCAATGTTATAGTATGTTGAATGAAAAATAACTGCAAGAGATGGTCAATAAATAATTAACAGAACAAAATTCTTTTCACAAGTTATTAAAACTCATATTGGGGATTGTCTGAAAAATGATAATAGTGAGTAAAATAAAATAAAAATTCTTGAAAAAGATGATACATGAGACAGATGAGGAAGTCCCACTGGCCTTGCTCCTTAAAAGACAAAGAAAGATTTTATGAGCAAAATACGCAACTTACAGGAAGTAGATTTTAGGAAAAGCTTTCCTAGTCGTATTAAATGTTGGCTGTCAGCAAATTGATTCGATAGTACCAGAAAAGAATGTTCATACTGAGAATAAATAGAAATGAAAAGAGAGAAGGAAACAAAACATTTAATGGGCATGTACTATATGAGGCACTTTATAACTGTTATATGGAATTTTTATAAGAATTCTGTGAAGTACATATTATTTCCATTAGATGTATGAAGCGAAGAAAAAGTGTAAGTAACCAGCTCATGGTTCTATAACTAGCGAGCAGGGCAATGACAGTCAAATACTTTTTTGGAGTCTGAGCCTTCTTTACTATCACATAAAGAGTCCCCAAGAACAAAACCTATTTTTCTAAAACTTATAGATTATAATGTCCCACTTTTCACCCAATTGAATCCTGAAGGCCTAGGGGCTTTTGACCATTATTCCCCCAAATAGCAGTTATTTATTTTAGAAAATGGTGGTCTACAAGCTTAGGAATAATGGGCAGCACTTTGGCATAGGAAAAATAGAAAATATACGCTTTATTTCATGATGCTGATGAGAAAGCATAACGAGGTAATAGCAATATCTCCCTTTCAACTCATTGTTGAAGTGGCAAGCCCACAAATTACTCTCAGTCTGAGTTCAAGAGCCTTCATCAGGCCGGGTGAGGCCAGCTGAAGAAAAGTTAGAGCCTTTTAGAGCAGCTTTCTGGGTCCCCGGGCTACAGCCACATTGGTTCCTCCCACAGGTCCTAGCTTCCCTTCTTCTGAAGCTTCCAGAATGCCAGACTCCCTACTTCCGGATTCCTGTATGCCTTTCCTCTCCCCTCGGTTGGATTTGACTTTTTTACAATTCAATTAGTTGACGAGCTTCGTCTGCCCCTGCTCCCTTCAAAAGGTTAAGTGAAAACAATTTGGATAATGTACCTTAAGAAAAAATGACCTCACTCATACTCAAATAATTTCAATGAAAAAAATCTATGGTTTTATTATTTTGTGTATGTCAAATATAAATCTACTGGAATCAAATCAATGCGAGAAGAAATGAAAATAAAAACTGCGAATAACGCATTAACTATGATTAAATTGTTGTTCCAATTCTAGGAAACTTAAAGTTCATGGCAAACCTTTTAAGATTATTCAACTTAAAGCCAAAAGTGTCAAGGTATAAAGGAATATAGATGAAAAAGCTTTTACTAGAATTAATGGCAAGTGCTTCTTGGTCATAGGCCAAACAATTTAAACATTTAACTGGTTTTATATTTTTACATATATAATTGCTGTGGTAGGCAGTCTGCAAGATGTAGCCTAAAGGTCCTTGTCTATTAGTACTTATTAAATCAGGGTTGATACAATGACATTCTGCAAACTGCTCAGCATTTGATAGTTGAAATCCTATTTCAGACTATTTAAAAAATGGTCTTATAACAACAAAATAAAACTCATTAGGGCCTGGCCAGGTAGCTTTGTTGGTTAGAGTGTCATCCCAATTAGCCAAGGTTGCAGCTTTAATCCCTGAACTGGATCATACAAGAATCAACCAGTGGTGACATGATAGAGTAAAACAACAAGTCAATGTCTCTTCTCTCTCTTTCTCTCTCTCCCACCCACTCTCTCTAAAAATCAATCAATAAAAATATGTTAAAAATAAAATATAAAACTCATTAATCTGTTCATATAATTAGCAGAAAAAATTAATTGAGCACATACTAGCTGCTACCCACTGTATTAGGCAATAGAGACAAAGTAACAAATGATAAATTAATTATACAGTTTTTTCTATGAAGTTCACATTCATATATCAATGCACTTTAATGTTCAATTAAAACTAAACAAGGTCATTTATTTATATTTTTATCTCATGTAACACTAAAAGATTATATTTTCTTCAGTTTTATGTCAGTAAAGTTTTTTTCTCAATTTACTCGTTCTGATGAGGGACCAGTTGGTTTCTCAGTAGTACTTAGAGAAGGAAAGTGAGGAACAATAGAAAAATTCCTTTGTTTTTCAGAAAAAATTATAGGAAGTTATAAAAATTATAAAAAGTTATAATCAGGTGTCACTTTCTTCCTTTACCTCCCTTCTTTCCTTCCTTTCTTCCTCTTTCCTTTCTCCCTCCCTCCCTTTTTATTTATTTTTTTATTCCAGAAGCATTTATCAAATATCATCTATAAATCCCCATACATACCCTTAAATATATTATTATATTACTGGGCACAAAATGACTTAACTCTCAACTCTCTTCAATATCAGTAGAAGTTTAAGAATATTTATTATATGCTATTTTCTAAATCTGTGACAGAGAAAATAATCAAATATTTTTATTGAAAACACATAAAATAATTTAAAATGTTTGGGCTTTTAATGAATTTAAAGAATAAAACTATATCAGAGAAATTAGAAGCTTGTTTTTTTAAAATTTAATTTGTACGTTTATTTGAGGAGAAAATAGGGTAGATTAGAAGTATTTTTGGAAGTCAATATTTGATTTTATAAACAGTTAATTGGATAAAAGATATTAAGGAGAAATATGGTGGCCAAGCGGTAATAAATTTTTTCTAATAATTATTTTTGGTTTTATAATAAGTAGCTATTATTTACCTCAATTAAAATTATTATATAAATTACTCTTACACACTTTTGGTTGTTCTTTAGAAAGATGTATATACATATGCTTTGTGGATTGTGTTATATATCTGAGTATAGACTCATTTGAAACATGAATTATATTATCTGAATATATAATATAGTCTTGGTTAGTAATAAAATTATTTCCTATAAAGTTTTTTGTTCCTTAACACTCATCCAATTTAATCTGAAACAATGCAAACCCAAACAGAAGAATAATTCAGAGTTCACTTTTCAGGCTAATAGCTCATTAACAACTTCAATAAAGAAGTGGTTTATGAAGTGTCTCACTCAAGTGCTTTTGGTTAAAACCAAAATCAGAAAAGTTGAATCATAGTCAAAATGGAATAAAAATTCTGTTTAAGGTATTTCTTTGCTTTTCCAAAGGCTCTGAAATTATTACTTTTCAGTAAAGTAAACCTAACTATGTGCCTTTTCTTTCCTTGATGACTATCTATAGCTTAATTAGCTGCTTCAGGTCAACTACCTGGTTCATCAGTTTTTGAACATCTGAGACTCAGTCTGAAATTCCCTTCTGAGAAATGAATTCCCATCACAAAGCCCTTATGGGTGTCTATGTGTGGGAAAATAATTTTGAGCAATTAGGAATTAATGATAAACTTGCAGAGGTTAGAAGAGGACATAATCGTAAAAGTTGAACATACATCACTACGAATGAGTAATGCACTCCACTAGCATAATTGGATAACATGAAAATGGGGGCATCTACAATTATTATGGTTTGGGAGCTTCTTAAGGAAATTAGGAGGAGGTCCTGTCAATTCAGCCCTGGATATTACTATGGAAATCCCATCGGTGATAATTTGGAAGCGCATTTAGACAAAATTGTTAGAACTGAACCTGAAAAAGAAAATACGCTAATGCAACAAAAAAAGAAAAAAAATCACATTGATATGAAAAAAATCAAATAATATTCTTGTGCATTAGCCACTTTATAAAGCCCAGCAATCTAGAGCTTGGGCTATGTGTTTTGATAACACCTAAGTTTGTTTATTGCTGTCCCATCCTCTTAACTGCATAGTCTTACAATAATTGCTTCTCTGTGCTTCTAAAGGTGATTATAATCTTAATCATTATTGCGTAGGCTTAACATAAGAAATAAATGAACTAATAATAGTACCTATCTATCTCACTTATCTTTAGCTCGGCCATAAACCATGCAAAAACTTAATGGTATAAAAAACAATTTATTATTTCTCATTGTTCTTGGGGTTGACCGGGTTTAACGAGGCAGTTCTCATTTGGGGTCTTGCATAATTGTGGTCAGATGTTGACTGAGACTGCCACCATTTAAACGGTCAGGTAGGCTGGCTGAACATCAAGTTGACTCATTGACACAGCTGGCAGGTAATGCTGGTTGTAGTTTGAGAGCTCAGACTGCCTCTGTGATTTGGGCAAATTGGCCACATGATTTGCAAGACTCAGTGCAAAATGAAAGTATGGGGTTTCCTGTTAAAAATTATTAAGAATTTCAAGACAGTGACAACACAGGTTGCATGCTCATGAATCTAGCTCTGGCTTTGAACTTGTCACAGAAAAATGGGTAGGTTCTATGAAAAAGCATCGTCACAAGATCATGCATTCCCAAAGACCCAGAAAGAAGTTGTCAGTAAGGTTTCTTTCCTGGTCAGTCACATTTCTTTTGGTCTAAGGAACATCACAAAACCAGCCCAGGCTCAAGGAGAAGGAAATTATAATCTATCTCTTGATCTCAAGAGCAGCATGCCTTTATAGACTGAAAAAGAATTAATGGCAGTCATATTTGGAGATTATCTACCATATGACCTTGAAGTTTCTAAATAATTATGAAGGGACATGTTTCATATAAGAGTAAGCAGAGTGTTTGTTTGGTAAAAATGCTAATATAATCACTGTTATTAACATCCCAGATTTTAAATTTGGAGAAGAAATGGAAGTGCCATGGTATTATATATCTACTGTCTATCTGAGTGAGTTAAAAATGTATGTGTATTTTATCTTGGCTAGTCTGTGACATTCGTCTTGCATAAAGGTTAAAAAACTAAGTTACTGCTGTTACATACTGTAATTAAAGCACATTCTTAAGGTAATTATTAATGCATTTAATGTTATTCTCAATGACAGTAAGTCCTCTTTTACCTAAAGGTATTTTGCACAAGTGGGTAGTTTAGCTTTGACTTTTCTGACTATTAAATAACCATCAGCCACCTGTAGTCTATTGTCTTGCAGCATTTATCACAGATTAGTGCAGAACCAAAAAAAGAAAAAAAAAAAAGGAAAAGAAAAGAAATTGCTCTAATGTAATACTCTTTTCTTATGCTTTGCCATAAATTGCTATATTCCTTGAATGCATTTTAGCTAGTGTGTAACTTGGGATTTCAGGTTATAAAAGCTTTTTATAATCTTTAACACTACCTACATCTCATTTGATGGCTTTTCTTTTCAATTTGTGCCAAAGGCAATATAATTTTTCAATTAGGAAACAAACATGCTTTTTAAAATGAGATGCTCTTTCTGACATCCAAAGTTTGTTTATAGGAACCAACAATATTCTAGAAAACCTTGTGTATAAAGATAATTATAAATGAATAGAACTGCCAAATGATAATCTAGGGCACCACAGAACAGTTTATTCTGCTGTGATAAAGACAAAAGAATATAGTCATTTACAAAACTATGTTCTGTTTATTGTGCAAAGCCCTTGGAAGGCACTGAGAAAAAAATATATCTTTAAAAGTCAGTACATGGCCTTGGTTGCTAGCTCTGTTGGTTAGAGTGTCGCTTTGTTACAGCAAAGTTGAGGGTTTGATTTCTGGTCAGAGCACATACAAAGACTAACCAATAAATACTTAAATAAGTGGAACAACAAATAGATTTCTTTCTCTATCACACACACCCTCTCTCCAAGACTGTCTCTAAAATCAATTTTTAAAAAAGTCGGTATATAAATGATGTCAATATGTGTTCCTATATGCCATAGAGAAGATTCTAAATCTATAATTATACTTTGAATAATTTATATATTTTTAAGAGTTGCTAAACTTACAGACATTTCACATTAAATTTACAAGGGTACAATCATTTTGAACTTGGTCTTTTAAAAATTTCCCTTGGACTCCTTATTCACTTTTATTATTTTTCTTATGTCTTCTCTCAAAGATGCCTTATAGATCATAGGAATCAGGAACAGTATTATTTTTTCATTGGTACATAATAAATTGCAAATAATGTAAGCATATACCTTGGTAAATTTCTAAACATATCTTTATGTCCAGCACCCCAAAAATAGTTCTCATGCTTCCTTCCAGCAACAAAACGTACCCCTCCCTCCAAATATAACAACCATCCTGACTTCTACCGACAGATATATTTCCTTGTTTGCATATTTTATATAAATAAAATCAGACAATATGGGCTCTTTTGTGTATGGCTCTTTTTGCTCAAATTTATGTTGGTGAGATTAATTCATACTATTTCATGTTATTATATCATTTATTCTCATTGCTCTATTATCTTCTAATTTATGACTATATCACAATTTCTTTATGAATTCTATCGTTATTAAGCATTTTAGTTGTTTCCAGTTTAGGCTTTCATAACTAGTGTAACAATAAACATTTTATTACCTGTCTTTATGTGAACATCAGAACATGAGTCTAGGAGTGGAACTGCTGGGTCATAGAATATATGTATGTTTAACTATAATATGTGTGAACAGTTCTCTAAGTGGTTATGCCAATTAAGACTTAAACCAAAAAAAAACAAAACAATAAAAAACTTTGACCAGTGATATATTAGAATTTCAATGGTTTTACATACTTGAAATCTTGGCATTCTTATCTCTTTAATATTAGTCATCTGGGTCAGTGTGTGGTGCTTATCACTAATGAAGTTAAGCACCATTCCATATGTCTATTGGCCATTTGGTTAACCTCTTTTGTGACATGAGGCCAAATGTCCTAGTTATCTGCCCACATAAATGTAAAAGAAATATAATTATTAAAGATTATATATATATATATATATATATATATATATATATATATATATTTTTTTTTTTTTTTTTTGCATTTCTCTGAAGTTGTTAACAGGGAGGCAGTCAGACAGACTCCCACATGCTCCCGACTGGGATCCACCTGGCATGCCCACCAAGGGGTGACACTCTGCCCATCTGGGGCGCCGTTCTGCCGTAATCAGAGCCATTCTAGCGCCTGAGACAGAGGCCACAGAGCCATCCTCAGTGCCCGGGCCAACTTTGCTCCAATGGAGCCTTGGCTGCGGGAGAGGAAGAGAGAGACAGAGAGGAAGGAGAAGGGTGGAGAAGCAGATGGGCGCTTCTCCTGTGTGCCCTGGTCAGGAATCGAACCCGGGACTCCTACACGCCAGGCCGACGCTCTACTACTGAGCCAACCGGCCAGGACCTAAAGAGGATTATTTATATTTTAAAAATTAATTTGAGAGAGGCTTTATTGATTTGTAGGGTTTAAAAAATAGTTCCTGGCCCTGGCCGGTTGGCTCAGCGGTAGAGCGTCGGCCTAGCGTGCAGAGGACCCGGGTTAGATTCCCGGCCAGGGCACACAGGAGAAGCGCCCATTTGCTTCTCCACCCCTCCGCCGCGCTTTCCTCTCTGTCTCTCTCTTCCCCTCCCGCAGCCGAAGCTCCATTGGAGCAAAGATGGCCCGAGCGCTGGGGATGGTTCTGTGGCCTCTGCCTTAGGCGCTAGAGTGGCTCTGGTCGCAACATGGCGACGCCCAGGATGGGCAGAGCGTCGCCCCTGGTGGGAGTGCCGGGTGGATCCCGGTCGGGCGCATGCGGGAGTCTGTCTGACTGTCTCTCCCTGTTTCCAGCTTCAGAAAAATGAAAAAAAAAAAAAAATAGTTCCTAAATATTAACACTTTGTATTCCTTATCCCACCCTTTAGGCTGTCCTCTTATGCTCCTAATAGTATCTTTCTAATGAAGAGATATGCTTTAATTTAATATAGTTCAACTTAACATTATTTTCTTTTACAATTTGCTATGTGTGTGTATGTCTTACTTAAGAAAACTTTGAAGATCTTATATTTTTCTCTAAATGTTTTATTTTATATTTCTCAAACCTAGATCCAGATATTATCTTGAATTAACTTTTGTGCTTTATGGGAGGGAGGTCCAGTTGACCATGCATCATTTATTAAAGAGAGAATAAATCCATTCTCCATTATAGCACACTGGTAACTTTGCCTTGAATATGGTGATTATTTTCTATAAGTCTGTTTCTGGATTCTATATTTTATCTATTCCTGAACCAAATCTATTATCTTAATTCACAAAATGAAGTTTTCATCAAAAGAGCTTGAGTAATTTAGAGAATTTAAAATGAGCAAAAGCATTATGGTTTGTCCTTAGTAAAAATATGTTCTAATGAAGTCACTATAAATGCAAATTTAACATATTGAATAATTATAGTTTTATTGATTTTCATTTATACCTTGTTACATAAAAGATGAATATATCATAACATAGAATTTATTTCATTTTTACTCAACAACTACAAAGTGCTTTGATACCAAGAATAAAAAATGTAACTAAGACTTGTTTTTTGTTCTCAACCAGTCTAGAGAGGGAGAAAGGTATATAAACAAATCAACTACAATGAGGTGATATGCTGTTTCTGTGAAACAATTATCTAATAGTTTAAAGTTTGGTGAAAATGGTGACCCATGAGGTAGACTAAAATTTAGAGAAAAGCCCAATGGTATTTCTCAAGAAATTGGATGGAAGCCTAGAAAAGATATAATTTGGTCCAACCAGTTTACTGATTTCTAGAACAATAAAATTATAGAGCAACAAGGGGGGGGTGAATTGATATTGAAGGAAGTATAATTATATTGTAGTCTTAGCTACATAGTTAAGGAAGTGAGCAGGAAAAAAAAATCTGCTCTTAGGAATAAAATAGAAGGGCCAAGGAACTAAAATTTCCCATGAAAACAAAGAAAGTTACAGTGGGAATTACAGAATAAGAAAGCAGTCAAGATGGAAGATTGTGCTTTGAGAGTGGGGTTATTTAAATGCAAATGGATGAGTAGTTCTAGGCAGTGCCATAAGAGTGGGGGCCTTTAGAGGAGTTGAGGTGGAAGTCACTGGAAAAATGAAAAATAATTGAAAGATTAGGGTACTGGTTGGTCTTAAGGACACTGAAGTAATTCAGGACTATGACAAAATGTAGGGTAGAAAAACAGTTAGTGATTCTGGTCTTAAGGTCCTCAGTGAGTGAAAAGAATAGGTATTATTATTTGAGATTGTTATTGCTCTCAGTCAGTACACACATGAGAAGTGGCCATCTGTTTCTCTTCCTCTTCCTCTCCCTCTCTCTCTCTCTTCCCCTCTTGCAGCCAGTGGCTTGATTGGGTCGAGCATCAGCTTTGGGTGCTGAGGATAGCTCAGATGCTCCCATCGTCAGTCTCAGGTGCTGAGGATAGCTTAGTTGATTCAAGCATCGGACCTAGATGATGGTTGCTGGGTGGATCCCAGTCAGGGCATGTTTGGGAGTCTGTCTTACTGTCTCCCCTCCTTTCACTTAAAAAAATAAAAAAGGCAGTTGAGTTCTGAAACAGAAAAAACAAAAGATTCTGATGACATTTTTCTGTGTTCTTCAATGCAATTATTCCTCAAGTTCATAAATCATTGGAGTTTTCTGAAACAAGTCAAAATATTTTGATTTTTCTTTCTCTTTTCTCTTCTTAAACTTATTGCTATTATTAATAATATTGTTATTGGCCATTTTATATTTTAATATTATTATTGGTCATTTTAACATTTTAATATGTTTGGTCATTTTAAAAGTCTTGAATGATGTTAAGGAGGCAGTGTAGGGGCAGATATTTTTTCATCAGAAATGTTAAATTCAAGGTGCCTGAATGAAAATATGATAAAGGTGGATAGTGGGCAGTTAATAGTAAAGAGTCTGAAGCTCAGAATAGAAGTCAGGGTCAGAGATAAAGGAAAAAAAATGTATATAAAAATTTCAAATTCAGGGATATAGAAAATTCATTTAGGATGAACAAAAGAATTGAGAACTGATGCAGCCTGAGAATAGGATCCCAGGAAGCTCCAGTGATCAGACAGCAAACCACAGAGCAGACACAAGAAATGGAGAAGGAGTGGTGGAGTTCTGCACATGATTGTAGAGGCGAGAGGCAAGTTGTTTTTTCTTTTATTTTTAAGATTTTTTAAAAAGATTTATTCATTTTAGAGAAAGGGGAGAGAGAGAAAGGGAGAGAGAAGGGGCGAGGAGCAGGAAGCACCAACTCCCATATGTGCCAGGCAAGCTCAGGGTTTCAAACCGGCGACTTCAGCATTCCGGGTCAACACTTAATCCACTGCGCCACCACAGGTCAGGCTAGTGAGAAGCAAGTTTAAGAAGCCAAAGCACTTCTGGAATCTAGGAATCTAGAATAGTGGTGTTCTAAGTGCCCTAGAGAAATTGTTTCTGGATAGTAACCATATAAACGGCTGTTACAGAATGTAAATTAGCTAAGAGCACTCTCTAGTTCAGCTAGGTTTTGTTTCTGTTTTCTTTTAGTGACAAGACTCTTTATGTGAGTGATGGACGTGTTGATTTGCATTCTAGCCCAGGCTTCTTATCTCTGTAACCCTTTGCTGGTCACACTTTGAGCAGCATTGATCTACCATTGATCTCTCTGCTGGTGATGATTCTGTAATAGAATCAGATCAGTACATGGTGCACATAATGGGAAACACATATAGATTTGAATTATTATATAGAATTGTAAGCATAAATAAATCATAGTAGGGGATAAACTAAATATATTAAGTATGCATTATCCAAAGATAAGAACTTAGGGACTATGTAATGAAGAAATTTCCTGATTAATTTTGAAAAACAAAATTATTGACAATAAAAATGCTTTCTTTTTCAAAGTCTCATTTGAAACTGTGATGTCCAAAGCTCACCCATAGTGCTGCCTTGTGAAAGCAGGAGAAGGGGTGAGGATGGGAGGGCAGAGTGTGGTCACTCAGATACCCCCTCCCTACTGGGCCAAATTTCAGATTCCAAAACGCGGCCATGGAGTTCTGTATTTCAGTTTAAGAAACACTGAGGTTGACAATAAAAAAAAAACAATTAGATTTTAATTGTGTGTTGATGCTGGAATCTTGCACTTGCTGATCCTGTGACCTGAAGAAAGCCACGTAAGTTTCTTGAGGCTCAGTTTTCTAATCTCTAAAACTGGGATGTAACAGCAATTGTAAAGAGTGGTTCTGATGACCTAATCAGTTGGTATAAGTGCATGTGATGTGTGAGGTGGAAGGACTTGACTAATATAACAATGTAGGTTAACACTGCATTTGGAGAAAACCTCTTCAGTTCTCCCCGCCATCCTGTGGCTTCAGGAAATCTGGGCAGCAGAAACTGTATGGCCTCAAGTTGGTGCTTGAATCTCTCAAGTTCAAGAGCTCCCTGAAACCTGACAAGTTCTAGGCAAGTGAGTGGAGAAAACAAAAAAAAAAAGCGCATTATGTTGTAGTGAAGCCTTGTAACATGGTCAGGAAATTGAGAAAGTGTGTGAGGAAATTCAGAATCCATATGTTATCCACACTATCAAGAGTGAAACTTAAACTTTTAGTCTTTTATGTTAGTAAAAGGACTAACAGAAAGGTATGTAAATTCTTTTTTTAATTCCTTTGAAAGGTTTTATTTAGAATTCTAGTCTCAAAATCTTTTCGTCTCCTTTATGTTTATTTTTTTCTTGATTTCTCTCCTTTTCTCTCTTTTTTTCATCTCCCTTCTTCCTTCCTGCTTTTCTTACTTTCTCAACCCACTGCAGAACTCGTGTTTGAAGGGGGTTGGTACTCACGCATGTACGCAGAATTCTTTTTCTTTGAAACTTAGAAGCTATACAAATACATTTTCTTTCTTGTTGTGTGTGATTTTTGATTTAAAATAGCATCAAGGTTGTCCTTACTTTTCTCATTCATTGCCCTTTGCTCCAATCAACATTTTCAAAGAAAAATCAGTTCAAATTTCAAAAATTGAAGATGTAGTCAGCATTCTTAAGAAAACCTAAAAGAATGTGACTCATCTTTTTTTATAAATTATTCATTGAATTTATTGGGGGAGACATTGATTAATAAAATACAGGTTTGAGAAGTACAGTTCTATAACACACCATCTGTACATGGCAATGCACATACACCACCCCAAGCTGTGACTCATCTTTTGAAAACTATCTTCAAAGAAAAGCTGCAAAGCTGCCTTGACTAATGATAACAGTACTGAAGTAATAAATCGATGAGTCATTAGTAATCAAGCACTTACTCTGCATTAAGGACTCTTCCAGATTCTCTGTATCTGTTAGCTCTTAATTGTTATACTACTCACATGTGAGAGATATCATTATCAGTCTCATTTTACTTATGAGATCAGTAAGGCTCAGAAAGGTTGAGTAAATTTTTCAGGGTTACACAGCTAGAAAAATAAAAGAAAACAGGATTTAAAGCTAAGGCCCTGACTCTATAGACCTACTTTAACAACAATATACTCTAAGAAAGCAAGTTCATAGTATCCAAGGTGACTGATTGGTCAGGTGACTTAGTGCCTTTTGGTCCCCTTCTTAGGGTAAAACCCAAACAACATAGTTAAGGAGAAAGCGCTATTCTGACTCCTTGGTAATTTTGCGGAACAGTGTATGGGATACATACACTGCACTGAAAATGCAGTGTCATTTTCACTGATTCGAATACTCCTGAATCCCACACAGCAGTAGGCATTAAACTCAACAGATTGTTTCCTAATCATCCCAGTCTATGTAGTTTCTCATGAATAAAAGTTTGTAATATTTTAAAACTAGTTAAGAGATTGGCAGCTGGATACTCGATTAATTCCTTTTGGAGCATGCTACTTAAGATGAGCTTTAATGAATGCAGCATTTTATTTTTAATTAAAATATTTAGTTCAGGGAGTATTTATTAATAATTCTAACAGCAACAGATGGTCTGCTTATGTGTTGTAACAATCTTTACCCAAAATCAGTCAAAATAATTAACAAAATGTAAATTATTAAACATTTAAATATGTATTATGTATCATCACCATTCCCTTAACATATTTTAACCTTTCATGAGAAAACAGACATGACAGTTAAGTAATAATATATAGACTAGCACATACCAGATCTTCAGAAAACTAGATTTCTTGTTTTGTTATATTAAACATATAATTTATGTTGGTAGCATTTTCTAGCATTCCTGCCACTCAGTAATGGAATTAAAACCAAACTAAATCAACAGAATTTTTCTTTACAGAAGAATTGCATCTAATATTGAACATGCTTGTCATTGTGTTTTTGTTGGGACCCTGTGAACATATAAATGAATTTTGTTCTTGTCCTGTCCATTCCTCTGCAGTTTGATAGGGCTGCTCTGAACCTTAGTTACCTGTATGCGCTTAAGAATCGTCAACGAAAAACAGCCACTATGTACACAGGTTTGCACCTCTGTCTCCCTTCTCATCTTACACACTTTGTGGTGGTGTCTCTAACTCTCTCCCTTTGATGCTTCAAATCAATAGTACCATTTTCATCTTCTTCAGGCTCTTGGGTTATCAATGTTGATGCATTTCTGGATCCTCATATCCTGGTGATCTTTGGGTACTTTTTAGTGAAGGCTAGATTTTAACTAAATAATGATGGATATTTAAAATTACGTTGACAGAGAACCAGAAGACAGAACATCAGTTCACGATTGAGAAGTCACTAAAGCACTAACAATGCAGCAATATAGTGTAGCATTTGGAATAATATGGGGACTGTTTGGCAAGTATGGAAACCATGAGTTTACACAGCAGAAACCCGTGCTTTGTTGTGAAAACAGTGTAAATGTACATAAGAAATAAACCCATTTAAAGTTGAATTTAAGCTCAAATTTAAGTATTTAAATCCAATATTTTAATTCAACTTGTACTTAAATGCTATTCTTCAATTTTAAGTATCAAAGGTAAAAGATATTTTAAAGGCCATTCCAGTTGTGTGCCTTTGAAGTTATCATTTTGGGAAAATTGTTTAAAATTCTTAAGCTTTAATTTTCTCAATTATACATTGGAGACAAGGTTTGTACCTATTCAATAGATTTGTTGTGACTATTAATTGTAAAGCCCTTGCTGTAGTGTCTGAATATGATAATAGACTGTCTAATGTATCTTTTTTTAAAAAATAAACAAAATACTGATGATAAAACTAAGTTCCGGAAGGTTAATTGATTTTTTCTGGATCATCAAATAGCTAGAAATTTCAGAAGTAGAAATGGCATATCATGAATACTAGGTCAGGGTCATTTAATTAGACACTTCTGATGTGTATTTTCTGGGAAAGAACATGTGTTGTCAAATTTAGGTTATAATTTGCTGCTAATAGCTGCATTTTTGTCCATAGAAAGAACAACATCAATAAATTAGTTTTTAAAAGTGTTCAGAAACTGCACATTGAAATTATTTGTTTTAAAATAGATAAAAAAAATAATTACCTAATTTTATTATTTTTTTCTGGTAAGTTCTGATATTTGCACGTGTTTTATGATAAATGATGTTTTCATAAACTTAATTTTGTTCTATACATATTCTCTCTCTTTTTTTGTATTTAAGTTAAACCTACCAAGTGATCACATAAACAATTATTCTGAGTTAAAACATCTTAGTAATTTAGTATCCAAATGAGATAGATTTTCTTACACTTAGACCAAACTCATAAATCAGCAAATCCAAGTGTGATACTTTATTATAATTGCAAAATTCTTTAAATTTTGGTGGTCATTGAAAACCTTCATTTTGCCTTCTATCAACTATCTGCTACAGGAACGACTGTTAATAATATATATACCAATTGTCAGATTCTTTTACAAGTCATGTAAACAACAAATGCTGATTTAAGGGATGTTTAAAACCCTACATATACTATATACCAACCGGTTAAATTACTTTCAAAAATTTTTGATAGATTGGTAACAGAATTCATTGATTCATTTTTTATACGTCCTACTAAGACCAAAATGATTTAGCCTAAACCAAATTATTGATATGTAACTTGTTTAAAGATAAGGCATAAATGTCATAGTGTTTGTTATCCAGGCTTTTTGACATCGAACTTTATGTACATACCATGAAAAATGTCGATTTAGCAAAGATAATTCATTGTAAGCATGCAGCATGCTCCACCATTTTGTTCCTTTTCTTTCACCTCAGCAAGAAAACGTGCAGTCCACCCAGGATGGTTGTTGCTGCCCCGAAACATAGTCAGTTACTACTGTTCCAATGTCAACTATGACAGACTTGAGTCTTGCCTGAAGTGTTCAAAAACAGTCCCTCATTCTGCATTTCTTCCTTAAGCTGCCCAGGAGGTTGCTAAACTCTGTAAATTGCATCAGCAGTTGCCTTGGGGTATGTAGGGCAGCCTCCTGTCCAAAAGGTTTCAGACAGTAATTATCAGTCTTCCCTGCTGCACATGGGGGCAGAGAGGAGAAATGGGGATTAGCTGAGCCAGGTAGGACTTGAAGAGAAAAGAACGAGTTATGTTCTCCCTGCATATTTAGCTTTCTGTCAGTTCCCTGGTCAACAGATTCTGTGTGAGCCCTCTTCAAACCCCCGCGTAAAGCAAGGAGCAGATGCTCAGGGCTTGGCAATGAAAAGTCTAGGGACTTTGGCTTCATTAACTACTGTCAACTGTCTACCATCTTCAAACCTTTGTACTATTTGGAATTTTATGTGAATAAGTCCATGGCTTTTAGGATCAGAAATAAAGAGAGAGGAAAAAAACGAAAATAAGGTAAATTTAAAGAGTTTAACCCTTTGTCAGTAAACATTCCATCTGCCCACCATCCAGTCAATTTTCTGAGAAATAGTTTATGGGGTGTTCAACATTTTCTGTAAGTTAGTTTGTGCCAATTTAAACATCTTTCCTAAAATGTGAAGTTCAATTTACTTGGTTTAAATGCATTCTAGTGTCTCTGTTAAAATATTGATACAAACAGTTTTTCTTCTCCTGCTCTTATTCATCATCAATTATTTTTAAATGGGTTCTTCTATTCTACTAATGTGTAACATGTAAATGTTGCTATTTTAATTTTTCCTTTTAATCTAATCATCTCGTTGTCATTTTGACCTTCAATAGTTTTAGTAGCACTTTTAAAACAAATTCTGGATTTAATTTTCCTTTTGACTCATGAACCTGTCTGCCACATTAAAATACTTTGTCTTCTATGCATTTAAATGACCCTTCAGCTAAGGACCTTAATGTTTTCTAGCAATTCAATCCTTACATGCATTTACTTAATAGCTTCAAACTTTCTGCATTGCGTATATATACCTTGATAATATTTTAATTATTCTCTTTTTTTTTAAACTGACTTCTTTCTTCCTCAAAGTGCTTTTTATATTCTGACTAGCTTTGATTTCCTACTAGATAAATAGGAGGTACCCTATTTATCAATGGGCTGAGCAAGGTGTATGCACATAGTTGTTGGTTGGAGCAAGCTTGTTGTGTAAAAAATTGGAAAATGAGTGAACAGAGTACTTTGAACAGAATTTTTCATAATTCCTTTCCTGTGAAGAAATCAGTTCTCTTAATACAGAACTCATTAAGGGGAAAGACTAACAATTATTTCCAGGAAGCCTAAAATAAGAGAGGGTTTGAAAATTCTGCTTGAGCATTTAAGCCAGTTATAAAAGTGTTCGATTTTCAACCAGTAATCACAGTCCTACTGAATGTATGGCTCAGAGAAGAGATTGAGGTACATTGACTAAAGCTGTACTTTGGATATACTGAATTAATCATTCTTCCAAAGTATTCCTGATTTTTTTTTTTTTTTTTTTAGTTTTCTTATTTACCTTAGTTGTCTCATTGGAACTAACACACAAATGTGAAGAATGACATTGGATAAACATCATGCAATTTTGTAATGGAAGTGTGTTATTATGCTGCCCAGTGGTAATTATTCCATATTCAAGTCTTTCTGATAGATTCTACCCAAGCCATAGAACTTGGATACAAACATTGTACACATTGGGGTGGGAGAGCAGCAGCAAGAGGCTTTTAAATTCATAAAGGCCAAAGGTTGGCCAGTTTGGCATTCTAGTGGAATTCCATTGGTGGAGTCCCTCTATTTTCTATCTTGCACATGCCATGGGGAAAGAAAATAATTGAAGCTCTTTCAGAAATTATACATAAGTAGGTTAAGGAAGTCTGCCAAATAAATGTCATCTATACAGAAAAGTTGGCAACTTCTAGCTAAGTAAAATCAAGAGGCACCACCACTCAGAGACATCACCAGCACAGGTGAGACCTTGCCTTCATTGTAAATGATGACAAAAAGTGTCATTTTATAATACAATATTCAGAAAACTCATCTCATTGCATAGATACTGTTTATTGGCTATAAAAGCCATTCTCATTTTACATTGCTAACAAAATCTTACTCAAGATATTGTGTGAAATAAAAAACCTCTTGAATTGCATAAAAATGGAGTCTGGCCCTAGTTTTGGGTGGACTTATGTTTTCATTTTGGCCTGTGAAATATAAAGGGAGGCTCACTGTTGGCTTCTGGCAAAGTTTATCTTCACAGATAAATCTTTTATATCAGTTAACTATTGGAATGATTTGTTGTGTACTAATAGATAACCAGAATACTGACCAATGATGAAAAGATGACTGTTATATCTTTGGCAAAATATGTCTATAGTTTTGGGAAAACTTGAAAGAGAAAATGTTTAATTTAAGTTTTTCAAATTGGAAAGGTCAATTTTCTGTCTATCATCTGGTTCTCATTAGATATCAATTAATTAAAAGGAAAAACACTGTATAACTACTGGTACATGAATGAAGGCTGTTCAACATGTGTGACAATGTAGTGTGCACTGCACTACCTCATTTTTGTCCTATGTCCATTGGATTTAGATGGCTTTGCCTCCTGGTTTTAGCATATCCCACTTTTCTTCGTCATGATCAATGATGCAACCAGAAACTTGGACATTGGAATAAAGATTTTCTTTTCCTCATCCAGAAAGTTCTTGCCCTTGAGCAGGATTCAGTAGAAGCCTGCAATATTTGAAGCAGTTGCCTAGCAGTTGTTTAACTTGGACAATGATGCCTTGCAGGCTGATGTAGAAGGAGATGGAGCAGGGTGTCAATTATATCTGCACTCAGGGCTATGGACTACCAATACGGTTGATTGAGACTACACATCAGCTGCAAACCCACAGGCAATCCAAATTCACATGAACGATTATGAACTGAAAGTTTCAGTAGGGGTTGATTTTCTTGCTAGGGAGTTCCTAGTCATGCAAACTTAGACCGGATTACAGTTCTTGGTAAGATGAGTCAACGCATCAACTAGAAAATGAACAGGTAAGGTATGGCAACAACATGTCATCAAATTATATGTGTGATCAGGCCTTTATGACTCTGAGACCTGCATCTTACTGACAGTACATGCAATTTGAGTGTTCTTGCAGATATTGCTTCTCTGGAATAAAAATGTGGTATACATTTACTTTTTTAGAATCCCATGTTATATTTATTTTGTTATGTTTCAACCATGGAAATAGAGAATGGAGTGATTAAGACATCTAATTAGAAGCCCCGGGACCAAACTTTGGTATGGTTAAGAAAGTTTACGGTCAATATATTTATTAAGATACGGAATAAGGTAGTAAAGACATCAGCTATAAATATTCTATGGGAACTGTTGGTAGCAGACACATAGATCTAAAAGTTTTGAGGTTAGATTAGTTCCAGGACAACAAATGCCAAAGCAGTCCACAAGGTAAAGCCAAGTCACATAAACATTATTATTTTTATCTAATAAAATGAAATCTCTTTATTGAAAAATCTGTAGTCCTGTACAGAATGCTATGGGGTGGTCTTACTCTTGGCAATCAGGAGTTTCTTCTGATTCTTCCCATGTCAGATGCAGAAAAATTCTATTTCTTGTTTTTACAGATCTGTGGATAGATCTGAAGAAGCAGGAAACATAAGTTCTTCTACTTTAAATCTTTTGAACTATTTATTCTTGTTCCCTTCTTGACTTAGAAGTCCGTGGACTGGGTTGTTATCCATGGTCCTACCAAGGTCTTAACATTTCTACTTCTTTCTCCCTCTTCTTCCTTTTCTGACCTTTTCTTTAGTCCTTAATTATCTTGGAATATGGAAAGAGAATAAAAGAAAACTGTTCCTGGCAGATTTTTTTTTCTAAATTTCTCTTTTATGCCTTGGCTTCTGATTTCTACGTGCCTGGGGTTTTGCAACTCTTCCCCAAGGCGATGGATGTCTATGGGTTTAGTTTGAAGGAGGGAAGGGTCATGAAATAAAAAGAAGTTAAAGAAAATAAAAATTGCAGGAAACAAAAGCATACCAATATATTAAAATATTATTTTCCTCTTTCTTCAGGTACAGTGATAAATCCACTTTAAATTTTGAGTCTGTTTGTCTTGTGGCTATATCTTCACTTCTTTTTACACTTGTTTTTTTCTTATTTCTAGTTAGGGAATGAGCTGACTCATATTATGTGGGATGTGTATTAGTCAGGGTTCTCCAGAGATACAGAATCAATATGTCTGTCTATCTATCTATCTAATATTTTTCTATATATCTATCATCTATCTATATCTGTCTATTTACCTACTTACCTGGAAAAAGGTTTGTTATAAGGTATTGGCCCAAATGATTATACGGTCCAGAAATCCAATGATCTGTCCTATACAAGGTGGAGACCCTGGAAAGTTGGTGGTATAATTGTGCAGATTCAGGGCCTGCGAGCTGGAGAGCAGATGGGTAGGAATCTGAAGGTTTAAGAACCAGGGCCACTAAGGGTAGAAGACTAATGTTTCAGCACAATCAGTTAAGCAGAGAGTACCTTTAATCTTCTTCTGAATTTTTGTTCTTCTCAGGACCTCAATGGAATGAATGATGTTTGCCCACATTTATGAGGGCCACCTGCTTTACATGTCAACCAACTCAAATGCCAATCTCTCCCAGAATCACCCTCAATGACATACCTAGAAATGATGTTTAACCAAATATCTGAGCATCTCGTGGCCCTATCAAGTTGACAGGAAACTATCACAGGGTGTGACTGTCTTCTCTCCTGGCAGTTACCTTTATTCTTTACTATCAATGCAGAAAACTAAATCAATAAACATATATTTTTTGGGTGGTAGAAGACTGATGGTCAATTTTATGTCACTTTGGCTAAGCTAAATTTCAGTCTATAGTTATTTAATCAAATATTAATCAAGATATTGCTATGCAAGTATTTTGTAGGTAGGTTTAAATCCTTTAGTTAGTTGGCTTTAAGTAAGGGAGATGGTATACATAGTCTCAGTAGGCCTGATCAATCAGCTTGAAGTGTTTTTTTTTAATTTTTATTAATTTTAGTGGGGCAACATTAATAAATCAGGGTACATATGTTCAAAGAAAACATCTTCAGGTTATCTTGCCATTCAATTATGTTGCATACCCGTCACCCAAAGTCAAATTGTCCTCTGTCACCTTCTATCTGGTTTTCTTTGTGCCCCTCACCTTCCCATACTCCCTCCCTCTCCCCTCCCCCCTCCCCCCTCCCCCGTAACCACCACACTCTTGTCCATGTCTCTTTGTCTCATTTTTATGTCCCACCTATGGATGGAATCATGCAGTTCTTAGTTTTTTTCTGATTTACTTATTTCACTCCGTATAATGTTATCAAGATCCATCCATTTTGTTGTAAATGATCCGATGTCATTTCTTATGGCTGAGTAGTATTCCAAAGTATATATGTACCACATCTTCTTTATCCATTCAGTTTGAAGTTTTAAGAGTAGAACCGAGGTTTCTTTGAAGAAGACATTCTACTCGTGGGCAGCAGCTTCTGCTGGTGCCCAAGAGTTTCCAGTTGTTCCTTCTGGTAGCCTGTCCTCTTGATTTTAGAGCTGCCTACGCAGCCACCAAAATCATATAAGTCAATTCTTCTAAACAGATATATATCTCCTGCTTGTTCTGTTTCTCTGATTGAACCCTAAGTGATACAGAGGCGAAGGAGTTGGTGGGTGATAATGACTTAATATATTGTCTTCTTGTGGGGAAAAAAACCCCAAAAAACAAAAAACCTTTTCCTTCTTAAATGCCTTCTAATAGTCTTCAAGTGTTGGCCTTGCAGGTTATGCCTTGTATAATGCTCAATGTCGCCATCCATATATATTATGCTATAAAGGCGACTCCTGGGATTTTCAGTGCGATGCCCTCTGTTTCAATGCTTCCCTACGAAGTGGTAAATGTGGGAATTGCAGTCACGATAGCTGTCAGCTCCCTTGCGCTCCAGACACTTGGTTTTGGTTGACTGCCCCACCCCATCTATACAGAAAAGAAGCCACAGAATCACCCACGTCAGAGAATGTTATTGAGTCCACCTGTTGGAAAAGTGCAGCGAATGAAGGCTTGGCCTTGCTCATTAAAAACGGTGCCGTTGAGGTGATGAAGCTTTTTCTAAAAGCATGATCTCTCTCAGAATATGGACAAGGGTTGGGTACTAGAAGCTGGATTTCTCATTCTGGCGTGGAAAGCAGAAGTGAGGCTATCCTGAAAATTTGGGGGGAGGGCTCTTATCACAAACGTAACCATTGCCAAGAGAGCCGTTTTCCCCAGAGTCTGAGGGTTACTATTCCCTTAGAGCCAGAACGCCACGTTTACTGACCAAAATGAAACCGTGTCCCTAACAATTTCCTTGCATTTTCAAACTTCTCCTCATCTCCTCACTTCCTGATTGTGTTAACTGTCATTTGAGTTGTTTCAGCAAGGAACTCACAATTCTGCTAAAATATTCTGCTGAAAACGGTATTAATTGGCTGATTATGAAATTTCTACGTCTTTGTCAGGATCAAAGGGAGTTTTAGCTACCATATGTAAATACTGTGTCAGAGCACCTTATAAAATTATCTGGAGGCACCGAGCTAGCCAACACAATTTGAGAGAAAAAACATTTAGCTTTAAAATTCCATCCGCCTGTCAGCATTGCAGCGTCAGATCGCCCAGCACCACATGTGTGACCCCACGGTATGCTGTCTTTTTTAAAAAAAAACATGCTCTGTTTCGCTATCCCCAGTTCTTTTCTCCATCTGCCTGCTGACCCATGTGGCTGTTTTAACATCCGCCTCAGTGGAAGCCGCATACCTGCCTGGCCAGCAGAAAGTAAATACAATGACAGCAGTTTCTGAGGGACTGTCGAGGAGGGGATGGGAAACTTGGCTGCCCTGTCTTTTTCTGAACAGCTAGAATTAAGATAGAGGACAGTTCCAGGAAAAGTCGTGCCCTGGAATTTTCCATTGGTGCACAGCGGTTTCGAGAGTGGATGAAAGAAATGGGCAATCTATTTCAGGGCAGTTTCCCTTCTGGAAGAAGGGGCAATTTGTTTTAGGGTCACATGCTGGGTAACTATCTGCATAAGAAACCAAATAGTTTCCGAGCTCAGGCGATTCACCGCAGAATCTGTGACCGCTTTCTCAGGAAGGTGAGTTGGTAATGAATCGGAGTCTGTCAACACACTGATCAAGATTGTGTTCACCCCAGTAGTCACCGAACGTGTATTCTGGGTGGTAATTGCTTCCTTGGAGAGTATGCAGGGTTATTTACAGGCTAATTTTCATCTGCATTTCTTCCACATTCCCTGACATGACATTGAACAAGTGTAATTTCTTCAGATGATCATGGAGACCAGTGATTTTTAAATGCTGGACCACAAGTATTTTTAAAACTTGCACTATCCGACTACTTAGGGGCCCTGATCCCTTTTCCCTTGGATTGTCAAATAAATAGATGCCAACAGCCAACACAACGATAGCCATCCGGTGTGAAGGAATCAAAATTATACCTATTGTATTTGTCAGATAAGCCAACAATATATTTTTTGGTGTCCTGTAACATGTTAGTAGTTATTTTATGTGAGCCATGAGATAAAAAAGATTGAAAATCGCTGGTGTAGACAGTTATGTTAAGAAACCCAAATGCCTGTTTACTGAATTATCACTGAAAGCAGAACAGCATTTTGAAAGAAAAGTAGCAAAAGTTTTAGTTTTACTTCCCCCTTTGTAAATGACCTTTGCTACACATTAACTACAAAGAGCAAGAGAGAGAAGGAAAAAAAACCCAATATATATATATATATATATATATATATATATATATATATGTAATCATCCTTGGGTAATCAACTGAGGCTCAGTAAACTCTAATTATTTTGAGTATATAACGCTGCCAAAAATTATTTTGGGGATTAGGACTGATATAATTAAGGCACATGGATAGTTTTGAAAATACTTAATAGGCCACATAATTTATCTGATGTGCACATTCATATTAAATTGTATTAGAGCCAGAGGACATTTCCCCCAAAATTCATGTGGCTGCCAAAATTTATATGGAGGTTTTAAATTTAGTAGAGCCCCAAACTGACATTTAAAAGTCACAATGTGGTAAAAACAAAGTTTGTCTTAAACCTCCGTGAGTTGCAATCGCCAAGTCTTAGGTAGCTTTCAGCTGTGTTCTGTGACAGCCTCTGTGGTTTGGAGGCTTCATTGCTCCACCCCTAACAGTTCAGTCTGCTGGCTCAAGCGCCATTGTAGTATATCTGTTTGCTGGAGCACCTTGGGGGCCCAGCGCTGGGTTAGGTGATTAGATAACGCTGTCAGACCTAGCCAAGGTTATCGGTGAACCTCCAAAATGGTCTTTCTGTCAAACAGAAATTGTCATAATGAAAAAGAAGACAATTCTCCTCCATATCTTTGTCTCAGAAAGTTTTATTTGTTCACTGGTGACCTGAAGATCATTCCAAGAAAATGGAACTGGTCAAAGGCGATCCAAGGGCGCCTCGTTATTGGGGAGAGAATTCAAACGTGAAGACAGCTGACGACTCTGTTCAATAATAGCCGTCCCTTTAATCACATTTCGATCGATAGTGAAATATTTACTGCGATGCTTCCAGGATGATTTGAAGCCAGCTCTTTGGAGAGCATTGATAAAATCAGGATAATCGGAAGCAGCTTTATGTGAGTTGTCAACTTGCCTCGCTGAACAATGCCTCTGATATGCATCTTGGATCATAAATAATAAAAATCTATTTCAAGAGTTTTCATAGCCCCGACATAAAATTACCTGGGACTAAAAACAGGACGGGGCAGCTCTCAGTGGAGGGGAAGAAAAATGTGAGTTTTTATTGTATCTGAAGTGAAGATCAGAATGTGATGAAAGCTCAGTTATACGGAAGGGCCCGTAAAGACATTTTCTTGTAAAAAGTAGTTTTTGAAAAAAACGTACTGTGTTTGTTGCAATTTTTGCACTCTCTTTTTATTTCCAGTTTCTCCTCTTTCCTGTCACTAAGTGTGCTTCAGTTCTGGGACCGAGATTATAGGCTTTTCTGTATTTAGTTGATCTTATCCTATGAATTTACCAACAAATTAAATTTGTAGAATCCTATATCGCTAAAAAAAAAAAAAAACAACCAAAAAACAAGTGTTGGGCCAGTTTTGACTAAAATGCTGTTTAAATTATTGATATATATCTCCAAAAAACATGTTTAAATGCTTATTATGAAGCCTATTTGAATGACCAGACCAGTCACTCACAGAAACTGTCTAGCCACACTTCACAACTGCACACATTCTCCAGAAGCAAGCATGTCATCTCCGCTCCATTTATAATATGACGTGGATGATCATGCGCAGTGCTTACAGGGCCAGCTCTCAATTATGTCAAGCAGAACGTTTTAGCAAATGTGCTCAGTTAAAGCTCATTTTTTATCAATTGCAACCTGGCCAGACATTGTCATTTTTTAAAGAAGCAGAAATCTTCTTCAGTTACGGAGCTTGAAAGGATTGTACTCATGGGATAAAATTATAATTCTAAAACAATAAATGTGCTTCTGCAGAATACCTTGTAGTAAAAATGCCTTGCTTATGCAGCATGTAATGATGAAGAAAAAAAACTTTTGGTGGGCTGTGATGTTACCAGCAGTAAGTTTATAATCTTCATCTTTAAAACGTAAAATTCTAGACTGTAACAAAACATCATATAAAAATATTTTATTTTATATGTTCTTGATCAATAAGATTAATGGTTTATAGCTGGTAGAACATCAAGATATAAATAAGTATCTCATGTACATTTTTTCTGTAATTGTTTATTTTTATTATTATGATATTTTTAATTTTAAGGAGAGACAGAGATAGATTCAGAGACAGAGAGAGAGAGAGAGAAATATTAATTTGTTCTTCCACTTATTTATGCATTCATTGATTTTTTTTTTATGTACCTTGACTGGGGATCAAACCCACAGCCTTGGTATATTGGGTTGATGTTCTAACCAACTGAACTATGTACTAGTTTCAAGGAATTATTTGTGTCTTTGAATTAAGTTTTAAAAGGAAAAAATATACATGGTAATATCGGTGCATTCACATAAATCTAATTTCTTACACTGACAACTACATATTTGAGCATACCTGCCATGTGTTTAAAAATCTATATATCATATTATTAACTGTATCAATTCAATTAATCATTCTCAGAATATATAAAAAGTCTTTCTCAGGATAAAATAAAAAAACTATTTCTTCAATTTTTAGAAAGATATTATTGGATACTTTTATAATATAAAGCTTTTTTAATTGGTATATCATTTTTAACATGTTACAAAATTATGAGGGTCAAAGTTACATTGTTCTGCAAAGAGCATTATACACTTTATCAGAATATATGTTAATGTGTGCATGTGCGTACATAATGGTGTGTGTGTTATGTATGTATAATTGAGCGTTCAACTTCAGACCGGGATTTAGCTGCCATGTCCTCATGCAGGTGCCTGTTTATGGCTGATTGAACTGATGTTTGTTCTAAATAGGTGTCTAGTATTTTTAATACCACTGTTTAGAACAAGATGATCCAGTGTTGATAAGCATTGCTGCTTATTCTAATACTCCAGTATCTATGAGTGCATTGTACTGTCCATGTAAAATTTTACTATTGAAATATGTGATGAAAATTTTGGGAAATAAGTCTATAAGTACTAAATAAAACAAGAGGGCCATTTAGCTTAGTGGAAAGAAAGCTTAGCTTTGAAAGTACTTAGTATTCAAACTGTAATAACCGGAAGCAGGATATGTACACATATAACAGGTCGAAAAGAAATTGGTACAGCTGCCAGTATATATAACACACCTTTGCTGAACCTGGGTGCTTTCCCTCTAAATGTAACTTGGGGAAACTTTTCCACTTCAGAGTTATTGAACTCAACTCCATAAATGTATAGATTGATAAAATCTGTAAACTTTATAAACTTTATAAATTTATAGATTGATAAAATCTGAATATTTAAAATCAAAAGAAAATAGTTCAGTTTCACAATCAATATTTGATTTGATATTCCTTTAAATTTAAATCATGATCCAGTAGGAGCCTTAAAAGACACTTTTAAAAAAATTATTTATTGGCCCTGGCTGGATGGCTCAGTGGTAGAGCATCAGTCTGGCGTGCAGGAGTCCTGGTTTCAATTCCCGGCCAGGGCACACAGGAGAAGTGCCCATCTGCTTCTTCACCCCTCCCCCTCTCCTTCCTCTCTGTCTCTCTCTTCCCCTCCCACAGCCAAGGCTCCACTGGAGCAAAGTTGGCCCGGGTGCTGAGAATGGCTCTATGGCCTCTGTCTCAGGTGCTAGAATGACTCTGGTTGCAACAGAGCAACGCCCAGATGGGCAGAGCATCGTCCCCTGGTGTGTATGCTGGGTGGATCCTGGTCGGGCGCATGCGGGACTCTGTCTGACTGCCTCCCCATTTCCAACTTCAGAAAAATACAAAAAAATATTTATTTATTTATTTATTTATTTATTTAATTATTTTTATCCCAAGTTGCAGTCTATAGAGCTGCTGCTCTGTGAACTGACTTCAGAAGTACTATCGGGGAACACAGGCAGGTGCACACATGATTTACAAACTAAGGTAGAGGCTGGAATTAAGTTCTTCTCAGGCTCCTCTATGAGCCATGGGAAATAGTGTTTCCATAGTAAGTAAGTCTTTCACCTTTAGAAAGGAAATGTAATGAGTTGTCATTTCTACTCAATACATGGAATTTCTCTAATCAGGAACTTTTTTTTTTTAATTTAGTGAGAGTTGGGGTGGCTGAGAGACTCCTGCGTGTGCCCTGACTGGGATCCACTCATCAAGCTCCCTATAGGGCAATGCTCTGCCCATCTGGCACCACTGCTCTGTTGCTCAGCAACTGAGCTATTTCCGTGCCTGAGACAAGGCCACAGAACCATCCTTAGTGCCAGGAGACAACTTGCTCGAAACATTTGAGCCATGGCTGCAGGAGGGGAAGAGAGAGAAAGAAAGAGAGAGAGGAAAGAGAGAAGGAGGAGAGGCGGAGAAGCAGATGGTCCCTTCTCCTGTGTGCCTGACCAGGAAAATTGAACTCGGGACTTACATACTCCAGGCCAATGCTCTACCGTTGAGCCAACTGGTCAGGACTAATCAGGTACTTTCTTGTTGAGAAAATTTAGCCTTCTATTTTTGTATAAAATATAGGATATCAGTTTATGTGCCAATAATAAGCACATAACTCTCTAACCCTGTATCTTCTTTATTTTTTTATTTTTTTAAAATGATGTTATTTATTCATTTTAGAGAGAAGAGGAAGAGAGAAAGAGAAGGGAGGAGGAGCAGGAAGCATCAACTCTCATACATGCCTTGACCAGGCAAGCCCAGGGTATCGAACCAGCAACCTCAGCATTCAAGGCTGATGCTTTATCCACTGTGCCACCAGAAGTCAGGCCCCTGTATCTTCTTTAGTAAGCCATTTTATATTGCAACTAAAACACATTTGAGTTAGGCTTAGAGTTAGATGTATTAAAACTGAAGAAATCAACCTAACTCATTTTACAAGTAACCATACACCTAAACATTGACCATCTTTCTTTCCTTTAGCAAATGAACATTTTATTTGTTTCTCTTCCTGTCTTGTTTGCTCCAGAGAACTCTATAAATTTATATTTTCATGTGAATTTCACAGTGCACTTTAATTTCCAGGGAACCATGCAGAGATTTTAGGTATTTGCAGTTGCGCAAAATTTTCTTCTGCATAGCCCTTTGGTGTCTACAGTTTGAAGCCCAGGGAAGTTAAAACATCACCCATCATCAGTCTTGAGAAGTACAAGTTTGTGAAGGGTGAAAGTTAATCACTAGGACTATGACTACCGCTGATAATCCTACACCTGGACAGAGTTAAATTGAATTTTAATCATCTTCTGTACATACTTAGCGCCTGCTTTATTTTGTTTTTGCCACATAGGGGACACAGGCAGTGACAGTGTCTGTAATGGAATTCATTGAATCAAATAGTCTGGGTGCCCACTGGATTTAAAATTGGACTTTTTTATTCCTTGACTTTTGCTTTAGAGATATGTGAAGGGCATGGCAGGAGTCTTGTAAATAAAAACTGTGGCTCAGTTATAAAATGTGGAAGGGGGAAAATGAAGAATTTCACTGTTCATTTTATAAAAAATGAAGAAGAGGAATGAGAGTCTGTGTAACAGTCTTGGCAGTTTCTGGAAATCAGCTTTTGTATAACAAACTAAAATATCAAGATGCTTCTCTGGTTCTAGATTTCACTCAGTTTTAATGATAGAGCTAACATAACTTCATCTGTCGAACAACACTGCAATTCTTAAAAATTATTTTTTATTTATTAAGTCTTCCTTAAAATCAACATTCTAAAATAAATAGTAATTCAATAAATATCTTCCAAAGGATTATTTGGTGAAAAGATATATTTGTATATCTTATGTGACAGGGTAACAAACGTTTATATGATGATCCACCTATTATGTTTCATGTAAATATTGGCAGTACCAGTTTCATTCAATAATTTCAAATTATTTTTAGTTTTACTTAAATGGTTTACTTGAACTACATTGCTTTAGACAGAAAAGTTGTCTACTCAGCCTCAGTAGAGAGATATCATTTTGTTGCAATGCAGTAGATCCAAACATGCTATTTTTAGTATGTTTTAGAGATTCTTTACTTTTGTTTTTCCATCAAAATCATACACTAAAATTCGATATTCTCCTTTCAAATAAAGTAAATTCCCTGTTGTCTTGAAAAAGTTGTTCTAAGCCATCTTGAATTTAAAGAGGAAAACTTCAACAGCAGTCAACAAATAAAAAAACACACTAGTTACTTAAAAATTCTCTCTTGGGTATTGTCCAAGAGACTCTTGGGACCTGGGTAAATAGAGTATCTTAAGGGAAACAAAAACATACTTCCAAAGAAAGAGGTATTGAATTTCTTCCTGAATGTTTTTATGTCTAGGCACTGTTGAAATAGGGAATAAGGAATTTAACAGCCTATATCTTCTTTTTATGGTAGATCTTGGTTTCATAGCCTTCAAATAATAAAATCACAGAAACACTGGACATTCTATTTTATTCTAGAAAAAATAGAATAATGAAAAAACCAAGCATTAAGGGTTGATGAAGAAAATCTTGACTAGAAACTAAATTACTTGTAAGAGTATATCAGGGAGAAAGAATACCAGTCCTAATATAGTACAATCAGGTACTATAAATCTTGTAATGTATTTATTTATTTCAAATAATTAATATTCTAATTACAGTTGACATACAATATTATACTAGTTCAGGTGTACAAACCAATGATTAGACATTTACATAAGTTATGAAGTGATCACCCCAATAAAACTAGTACCCATCTGACATCAACCATCATTATTATAATATTATTAGTATATTCCCTATGCTGTGCTTTGCCTCTTCTTAACTATTATGTAACTACCAATCTGTACTTTTAAATTCTTTTACTCATCACCCACCTCCTCCCATCTGGCAACTGTCAAAATGTTCTCTGAGTATGTATGAGTGCTTTTGTTCTGCTTCTTTGTTTTATATTGTTTTTTAGATTCCACATATAAGTGAAATTGTATGCCATTTATCTTTTTCGGACTTATTTCGTTCAGCACAATAACCCTCTAGGTCCATCCATGTTGTTACAGATGGCAAGATTTCATTGTATATGTGCACCCCTTCTTTATCAGTTCATCTCTTAGTGGAGACACTTCTGTTGCTTTCATATCTTGGCTATTGGAGATAATGCTGCAATGAATGTATGGATGCATGTCTTTTTAATTTAGTGGTTTGGAGATTTTTGGATAGATAATCAGAACTATTTACTGGGTCCTTTTTGGTACTTGTTATAGCCCTTGTTTTAAAGTCTATTTTGTCTGGTATAAGTGTTGCTACTCCATCTCTTTTTTTATCCTTACTTTTTTGTTTCCATTTTCAACAAATATTCTTTTCTATCCCTTTACTTTGAGTCTGTGTCTCTCACTCTGAAGTGAGTCTCCTGTAGGCAGCCTATGTAGGGGTTCTGGTTTGTTATCCATTCAATCACCATATGTTTTCTGATTGGGATATTTAATCCATTTGCATTTAAAGTAATATTTGATATATTGTATTTAATGCCATTTTATTATTCATATATTATAAGATTTTGTTTATTGATTTTTTAGAGAGAGGTAAAAGAAAGGGGAGGGAGGAGCAGGAAGTATCAACTCGTAATAGCTGTTGCTCATAGGTACCTTAGCCAGGCAGGCCTCGGGTTTTGAAATGGCGACCTCAGCATTTCAGGTCGACTCTTTATTCACTGAGCCACCACACAGGCTTATTATTTATATTTTCAATTGTTTAACATATCTTGTAATACTGGTTTGGTGGTAATGAACTCCTTCAGTTTTGTGTGTGTGTGTGTGTGTGTGTGTATGGAAAAATCTTTATCTGTCCATTGATTCTAAATAATAGTTTTGCTGGGTAGAGCAATCTTGCTGGCAAGTCTCTGCTTTTCACCACTTTGAATATTGTATGCCACTTTTTCTTTTTTTTTTTTTTTTTTTTTTGTATTTTTCTGAAGCTGGAAACGGGGAGAGACAGTCAGACAGATTCCCACATGCGCCCGACTGGGATCCACCCGGTCCGCCCACCAGGGGCGATGCTCTGCCCACCAGGGGGCGGTGCTCTGCCCCTGCGGGGTGTCGCTCTGCCGCGACCAGAGCCACTCTAGCGCCTGGGGCAGAGGCCAAGGAGCCATCCCCAGCGCCCGGGCCATCTTTGCTCCAATGGAGCCTTGGCTGCGGGAGGGGAAGAGAGAGACAGAGAGGAAGGAGGGGGGGTGGAGAAGCAAATGGGCGCTTCTCCTATGTGCCCTGGCTGGGAATCGAACCCAGGTCCCCCGCACGCCAGGCCGACGCTCTACCGCTGAGACAACCGGCCAGGGCTATGCCACTTTTTCTGACCTGCAGTTTCTGTTGAGAAATCAGCTGATAGTTTTATGGGCGATTTCTTGTAAGTAATTGCTTTATGCCTGTTGCTTTTAGCCTTCTCTTTGTTTTTCATCTTTGGCATTTTAGTGATAATGTCCCTTGGTGTGAGTCTCTATGGCCGCATCATGTTTGTAACTCACTGTGCTTCCTGGACTTGTGTGTCTTCTCCCTTCACCAGGCTAAGGAATTTTTCTATCATGTTTTTCAAATAGGTTTTTAATAGCTTGCTCTCTCTCTCTTTTCTTTCTAACAGCCTCATGATGTAAATGCTAGTATACTTGAAGATGTCCCATAGGCTTCTTACACTCTCCTCATCTTATTGGATTTTTTTTTTCTGTTCTGATTGGATGTTTTCTGCCTCTTTATCTTCCATGTTGCTGATTTGGTCTTCTGCTTCATCTATTCTACTGTTGATTCCTTGTGATATAGTCTTCACTTCAGTTGGTATATTCTTCAGTTCTGATTGGTTCTTCTTTTTTAATCTCCAGTTTTATGTCTCCTCTCTCTTTGTTGAAGTTCTTAATGAGGTCATTGAACATCCTTATAGCCAGTGTTTTAAACTCTACATCTGCTCCATTGCTTGTCTTCATTTTGTTTAGTTTTCATCCTGGACTGTTGCTTTTCCTCCATTTGGAACATGTTTCTTTACCTCTTCATTTTGGCTGCCTCCTTGTGTTTGTTTTTCTATTATAAGCAGAGCTGCTGTGTATCCTAGTCTTTGTAGAGTGGCCCTATGTAGTTGGTGTCCCCCAGTGACCAATGGCATAAGTTCCCCATTCCCCCAGTTGGGCACTAAAGGTGTGCCCTTCTTGTGGTCTGTGTGCATCCTCCTGGTGAAGTTGAGCCTTGATAGCTAATGGCATGTCAGTGAGATAGGCTGATAGGCTACACTGACTGGCTGCAACTACAGCAGAGAATCTTCTGTGCAAGGGCTGACCCCATAGAGCAAGATTCACTTCAGCAGGGCTCTGAGGCCTGGTGAGTCAGCAGGGCTCTGAGGCCCGGTGAGTCTGCCTCTTGAGTGTGTTGCTTATGGAGGTGATTGGGGTGGTGCTCCGGGGTGGTCTGAAGCTGACCGCCAGATAACGCTGGCTCTGGGGTCTCTTGAACAATGCAGGTCAAGGTTAGCTTCTGCTTGTACCCTGCCCTGAGCTCCCCAGTACAAGTTACAGAGCAATGTGCCGACGTCCGCTATTTGTGCTGGGCTTGTAAGTGCCTGGGAGAGATGAAGCTATGAATTGAGCATGGCCGCCACTAGTGCCAGCCCCTAAGCCACTTAGCCAGAGATATGTGGCATGCTGAGGCTCGATGCTTCTTGTTAGAGGTTTGTAAGCCTTTGACATATTAAAAAAAACTGCAGCATGAGCCAAGACAAGCTGTTTGTATGGAAAAGCCACTGGAAATTGCTCTGATGGGTTTGCAAGTTCAACGGGGTAGGGTCTCAGGGAATCACCAGGGCAGGGCGAGTAGTATTAGCCAGGTTGATGGAGACTCAGATGTGGTACCTGCCTGCCAGTCTTGTGGGGAGAGGGACTCATCAAATGAGCAGTGGTCCCTGCCAACACATCTGTCTTGTTAAAAGCTATGTAACCTGATGCCAGGCAAAACAGTTCCTCCTTATATATCCCTGGCACCTTTTAAGTTCCTTCTCCAGTGCTGGAGCTCAGAACAAGTAAGTCTAAGTAGCTCCATGTGCAAGCCCTTTAAAAGGAACAGCTGGTACTTCAGCCGCTCTCTGTCTCAGCCACAATCCCCACTGATTTTAATAGCTAGAAGTTTTGATGGCTTTTCTTCCCAGCTCTGAAACTCTGGATGTGGGGGCCTAATGTGGGGCTGGGACTCCTCACTCCAAGGGAGACCTTTGTAGCAGTGATAACCCTCTTGATTTTTAACAGGTGGGTGTGGGACCACCTAGCTCTGCATCACTGTCCCTCCTACCATCTTGATGTAGCTTCTTCTTTTACCTTAGTTCTAGGACTTCTGTTCAGCTAGATCTCAGACAGTTCTGAATGATGGTTGTTCTGCAGTTTAGATGTAATTTTCATGTGGTTGTGGGAGGATGTGAGTACTGAATTTATCTATTCCCCATGGAAGCCTTCCCTGTACTTTATTTTGTTAGTTTGACAGCAAATTGTTGAGCATATAATACGTGCTGTGATTTGCAGAGGAAAGTTAGAAGACTTTATTCTTGATCCATAATAATATAGATTCAAATGATGAGGGAAGGAATGAAAACATCATAAAAAGGAAATCACTGATATAAATGTATTCAAATTATAAATTCAGAAACAGGCTAAGAACTGTTATATAAGGTCTACCGGAAAGTTTTGTCCGTTTTTGGAATAAAACAAGATACAAATTTTTCTTACCGTCAATAAACTTTATTAAATAATATAATTGTCATTATTATTAATGATTTCTTGCCAGCGTGAGGGCAATTGGTATATCCCATTTTTGAAAAATGTTTTATCTTTTGATGTGAAAAATTGAACCAGTGCTTGTTTGATATCTTCTTCATTTTTGAATTTTTTGCCCTTCTAAAAATTTTGTAAGGACAAAAACAAGTGATAGTTGGAGGGTGCTAAGTCCAGGGAATATGGTGGATGCAACAGACATGCTTCCGTAGCATTTCTTCCTTGTTGAAATTCGTAAAAATTACAGTGGTATAAATGAACTTTATCAGTAGCCATGGGTACACTATGGCTTCACACATAAGACTAACGTGAATCAACTTTGTTTTAGTTAATTTGCTACGTCAGTATGTATACATTAAGTGATAAAAATAGAGAGGCACATATGAGCCAAATAAACATACGCTTACGTGTTGAAACTTGTTGTGATAGAAATGGACAGAACTTTCCGGTAGACCTTATACAAAAAAGTAATTAAGTATCTATGATAGTAATTTTTATCAGATCACACAAGCAACATATTCATTATAGAATTATCATTATAGAAAACCAAAAAGAGAAAATAGAATACAGACACATAGATAACCACCATAAATATTGCAGCATATTTTTTATTCTCATTTATAGTATGTGTCTTTATACGAATGAAATAGTAAAAGGTTGCTTCCCCCCCATTTTTTATCACATTTTCTAGAACCACCATCCTAATAGCAGAGTTAACTGTAAATACCCCCTCTCCTGAACAAGAGCTTATATACGTACAACTTGAAAATACTAGTTTAACTGAAGTGCAAAAATGGAGTTTTGAATGTATTACAATCTGGAGAACAAAACTTTTACCTGTAAAAACCATGCCTTGATGAGGTTCCAGGTTCCCAGAAGCCAAAGGCTCTATGAATTTTATTTTTATTTTTATTTATTCATTTTTAGAGAGGAAAGAGAGAGAGAGAGACAGAGAGAAGGGGGGAGGAGCTGGAAGCATCAACTCCCATATGTGCCTTGACCAGGCAAGCCCAGGGTTTCGAACCAGCGACCTCAGCATTTCCAGGTCAACGCTTTATCCACTGTACCACCACAGGTCAGGCAAGGCTCTATGAATTAAAGTGGGAGTTTGTAAAATAATCTATACATTCCCTCAAGAGCTCTTTCCCTTCCAACATAATGAACATATAACCAACTGACAGAGGGCGGGAAATCAGTGAGCATGACAGTAGAGCAAACAATGCATTGCTGCCCCCTTCCAGTTTGAAAAGCCCAGATGGTAGGGCCCCGAACCTAAGGCTTTCCGGGGTAAAATCTTGAAGGCTGCAAGGCTAATGAGAGTTCTCACGTACAAGCCATTACATGCCATAGAAGCCATGGCGAGTGAGCCTATTTAGAAAGTCTTGAGCAGTTGGGCTTGGTAAGAGGAAAACAGATGAGGTTTCTTGAGTCTCAGGTTAAAGAGGGATTAGAAAATGCTCAGGGGGTACACCAGCCAGTAGAGGACTGAAGTTCTGACTAGGCAGACTCAGAGGATGAGTTTTTGAGAGCAAAAGTTATGACGGACATCCGTAGCAGATGTAGTGGATATAGTGGGTAGCAGGACACACTGAAGAGCAGGCCAAGTTAGGAAACAGAATGTCTGCAAACCATATGCTTAGCTACCAAATTGGGGACATTAGGGGTGTTCCCTGAGGACTTAGATCAACTTGAATAACAAAAATAGAGAAATGAGATGAAAGAATTTTGATTCAACTTAGTTGAGATAATCAATTGAATACACACACAGCTGTTGTCCATCTTAGTTTGAATTCTCTGCTTTCAAATTGAACTGAAGACTTACATGCTAGGCTTCCTTCAATTTTAGCAAATTGAAATTTAATTGCATTTTTTTTTTTTTGGCAGAGACAGAGAGTCAGAGAGAGGGACAGATAGGGACAAACAGACAGGAAGAGAGAGAGAGAGATGAGAAACATCAATTCTTTGTTGTGGCTCCTGAGTTGTTCATTGATTTCTCATATTGCCTTGACCAAGGGGCTACTGCAAACCGAGTGACCCCTTGCTTGATCCAGTGACCTTGGGCTCAAGCTCGTGAGCCTTGCTCAAACTGGATGAGCCCGAGATCAAGCTGGCGACCTCAGGGTCTCGAACCTGGGTCCTCCATATCCCAGTCCGACGCTCTATCCACTGCACCACCTCCTGATCAGTTAATTGTATTTTAATAGTAATATTTATTTACTGATTCTCTAATGTTAGACCTTTTAAATAATTCTTCTATTTTAACTAATCTATTTAAATTAATACGATAAATATCTTGAAATATGCCAGAATGTCTCACTGATTAATTTATAATGATGAATTCCTAGAAAGGCTATATTAATGGATCAAGAAATCTGCTTTAAATTTTAAAGGTTTTACTACATATTTAACTTTTCTTTCAGAATGAGCACACCAATTTATTTTTTCAATTAACATTGCCAAAGAGTTGCTATTTCTCGGCACTATCATAGGACAATAGCAGTTAAAATTATTTAACAATTTGAAAGACCAAGATATGACAGTTTTATTTCCATTTATTTGATTGCTAAGAAATGCCAAAGCCTCTAAAGTCACTGATGATATGTTATAGATTTACAAGGTTTTCTTCTGTTTCTTGAAGTAAAACAAAATTGTATCACAGGGAAGCATTTGTTTTGCTTCTCACATTGGCCCTGTTTATGTGTCTGAGTCTGTCTCCATTTGCTCATACTTATGTTTAGAAATGAAGTTAAAATATGCTGCCTCCAAGACTATGCGAGTCTCTGTTTGTATGTGTCCATGATGAAAGCGGAAGAGAAAGTTAAGATTTGCTGCAGTCTTAATTTGCCACACTAACGTTCTAGTTGACTTGAGGGAAGCAAGGCGGGAACTTCAGCTGCATGTGCACATCTGGAAGGAATCTTCATTGCTGTTTCGAAGATCTTTTTTCATTTTTGCTACAACAAATTGAAATTAGTTAGAGCAATGTGCCCCCTTTTTTTAATTGGTATTTTGATGGAAAGGGAGAGAATTTAATACATGGACTTGAACTTTCAGTTGAGTCAGAAGACACATATTAAGGCTTTTCCTTCAGAATATTTTTTGGTTTATATTTCTATCAGCAATGAATGAAAAAGGTAGCTTAAATGGGTTGTGGCGGATCAAAGCCTCTTATGGCGTTGAGATCAAGATGCCGTGTTGGGCTACGGTATTCTGAAAGCCTGACTGGACCCGGAGGATCCATGACCCTGATGGTTCACTCACACGACTTTGGCAGGTAGCATAGGTTCTAGGTAGCTGTTGTCAGAAATCTTTAGTTCTTCTTCATGGTCCTTCTCCATGAGTTGTTTGAAGTATCCTTACAGTATTGAAGTTGTTTGCCCCAGAACCGGTAATCCAAGATAAGACTGAAACCGCAATACAGTTTATGATCTAGCTTCAGATATCACATTGTCATTTCTACAATATCCTATTGATAACACTGGGGAACAAAATTTTGGATGCATCCACAAGAACACTTGTTCTTACCTAATTCGAGTGTGCGGATCTCAAATCTGACATTAGTTTTTCGCTGTAAGCTACAGTTTTTTTTGCAACTCAAGATTTTAGGTTTTCATCTTATTGTAAAATTTTCAACATTTATGTTAACATAATGAAGTAGAATGTCTTCTTGGGCATCATCTTTGTGAAAATATAATAATTTATATAATGCAGTAAATACACTAAAAGATATAATTGCATCAGAATTTGTCTACAATTTTGAAGTAGAACATATTAAAACACTTATTTTAATCATAAAATTTGTGCAAAACTTATTTAAATTCTATTCAGGCAAAAATTTGCATTTGTAGCTCTTGTGTTTGTGAATTTGTTGAGAACAATCTTGTTTGATGCTCCAACAGTAGTCTGCTCATCACTAACAGCTCCAAGATTTTCGGGAAACTTATCAAGGTGACTGTTCAGGAAGTGAATCTTAATGCTCATGTTAAATCCACTGTTGGGGAAAGCCAATAGCATCCTTTGAACCAGAAGTTCATAGTTTTGTGCTTTTTTTGTTGCCAAAGAAATTCTTTGTAACTGCCACCAAAGACTGCCATGCTATTTTCTCCTGCTTATTCATCTTCCTGGCAAATTCTTCGAAATGTATAAGGGTTCAAATTTGAGATCCATCTAATACACCTGCTCTATCTTCTCGAAAGACAAGGCAGGAAAAGCAGAAATAATATGTTGAAAGCATTCACTTTCTCTTTTCAAAGCCTGAACAAACTGCTTCATTAAGCCAAGTTTGAGTGAAGTGGGGGAAAAGTGATCCTGTCTCCATTAACTACAGGTTCATTCACAATATTTTGCCCCTACTTCCAGAGCTTCACATTTCACCACTCCTTCTGTATCCAGTGTTTCTCCCGAGCTTGGCTGTCCCACTAACACAGAAAGCAAGGATACTTCATGAAACCTCTCTGTTGTCCTAGCAGAAAATTTACCATTTTAAGATCCACACAAATGATCCAGTTTTGCTCCTCATATGTCAGAAAGTCAAGAACAATTTTATGTCATTCTTACTAAGTCATTCAATTTGGGTTGGCTAAACTGCTGAGGTGTTAATGACTGCTTGGCATCAGAAGAAGATTCTTCAGATTTCTACAACCATTTCCTCATACATCTTATCAAAGTACACTTGATCACCATGTTCACTTGCTTCGTCCTTAGGAGAAATAAAACCATTGAAAACTGGAACCAAGAGTGTCTTAGAGTGTGAGAAAGGTCGTATTGCTGAAGGAGTATTAGGATATGAAATCATATGCCATTTTTTCTTGCCGATGCACTTTGTATGGATCAGACAGAAATAACAGTCACTGCTGTGGTCCTTAGGTTTACGCCAAACCATGGGAATACCAAAAGGCTTTCCTGTGCGTTTTCCTTTTGTCCAGTCATGAAGCATTTTCTCACAATTATGACACACAATATGAGGAGCACAATTCCTGTCTTGATCGCGAAGGGGAACTTGAAAATAGGCAATATATGCACATGTCACAAATGATGAAATATTGCACCTTTGATATTGAAGTGTGTAACAGCCACATATATTTCTTTTTTTTTTTTTTTCCATTTTTCTGAAGCTGGAAACAGGGAGAGACAGTCAGACAGACTCCCGCATGCGCCCGACCGGGATCCACCCGGCACGCCCACCAGGGGCGACGCTCTGCCCACCAGGAGGGGGTGCTCTGCCCATCCTGGGGGTCGCCATGTTGCGATCAGAGCCACTCTAGCGCCTGAGGCAGAGGCCAAGGAGCCATCCCCAGCGCCCGGGCCATCTTTGCTCCAATGGAGCCTTGGCTGCAGGAGGGGAAGAGAGAGACAGAGAGGAAAGCGCGGCGGAGGGGTGGAGAAGCAAATGGACGCTTCTCCTGTGTGCCCTGGCCGGGAATCGAACCCGGGTCCTCCGCATGCTAGGCCGACGGTCTACCGCTGAGCCAACCGGCCAGGGCCTATATTTCTATAATAAAAGGTGTCAGGACTATTTTTTACATTTACACGTACTTGAAGAAGTCATGATTCAATCTTAAAACAAAATAAGAGGGTGTTTTCATCAGAAAATATTTTTTATATTAAAAAACAACTACAATTATGTAAAAGTGGTGTTTGTAAAACATTAATTGCCTTGTGGTTATGTTCAATCCAAGAGTCATTGCCCTTTAACTCCAATTTAAAAACCAATGCTTGCCATTAACTGTAACAAAAAGAAATTAAAATTGCCTAAAAACCAGAGCATGCACCAAAAAACGGATTTCAGATTTGGAATCAGCAATGCAGAGATATATAGAAACAGTTCTAAAACCTCATGCAACAGAAAATTAAAAACAAATTGTTCCCCAGTATAATGTACGTCAACCCTTTTAATTGTGGAAAAGAACTCTGGAAGGATCCCAAAGTCAGCATGTTTGGTCTCCTCTTACATGAATGGTAGTCTCAGCCCATTTGAACTGTGACTCTTCCCACTTCGCTGTCTTCCTACACAGACAGATTCTTTACCTCTATGCGGGTTTAAACATACTACAGTGTTACACCCCTCCTGAAGATGTTCTTCCCACCTTTACTGGGCTCTGAAAACCAATATTAGGCTTCCCCTGTGTGCACACCCTCCTCACTTTTGTAGAGCCTTGGCAATTCACTTTGGGCAACTGTGGCCTCCACTCCCTCATTCTTTACCCACTTCAGGGAACACATAGGAACATATACCTGTTTCGCATCACCAAGGAAGGGAAGCAATGAATGGGAAAAAGAGAGACATCGTTCTTAATGAGAGAGATACTAGTAGCATTCCCTTAAAAAGCAGAAAAAAAATACCCACCAAGGTAGAAAACATCTGTTCTCTTATTTATCACTACACTAGATGTTATAGTCATATGAACCATATAATACAGTGTGTCCGTAAAGTCATGGTGCACTTTTGACCGGTCACAGGAAAGCAACAAAAGATGATAGAAATGTGAAATCTGCACCAAATAAAAGGAAAATCTCCCAGTTTCATACCTATTCAGTGCAGTTCGACGTGGGATTATGCACAGATTTTTTAGGGCTCCTTAGGTAGCTATCCCGTATAGCCTCTGCAGACTTGTCACTGACTAATGGTCTATCAGAATGGGGTTTCTCCACCAAACTGCCGTTTTCCTGCTTATCCCACCGAATAATGTTATTCCTATGTGGTGGCACTTCATTATAAACGTGCCGATATTCACGTTGCACTTTCGTCACGGATTTGAATTTAGCAAGCCACAGAACACACTGAATTTTCCTTTATACCGTCCACATCTCGACTAGCATGGCCGCGGGCTGCTCCGCTGTATATATGGTGTTACCTCATCATCTGCGCATGCGCACATGCTGCCTGCCACATCATCCTACAGTAACTGGGAGGGTTTTCCTTTATTTGGTGCAGATTTCACATTTCTATCGTCTTTTGTTGCTTTCCTGTGACCGGTCAAAAGTGCACTATGACTTTATAGATACACTGTAGAATAAAGATTAGAAAGAACAGATCAGAAGAACTCATACAACTCTTTTACATATAGCCAACCAAATAATTTATAAACAAATTATTAGACAATATAAGGGAGTTTAGCCAAATTGTTGGCTATAATATCAATACGTCAGTGTATAAAAATGCATTACTACATTTCTACTCACCAAGAACAACCAAAATACAAACAGGGAACATAATTAAACAAAAACCACAATTTGCAACAGCAAAAGAAATTATAGGGTACCTTTAAATAAACACTAAAAACCATGTGCCAGAAAAAATATTGATAATTATCTGATTATACTGAAAAACAAATGAAGCGATATCTCATGTTCATGGAAAAAAATAGAATAACACAATTTTAGTACATATTTATTTTTCCTTCTAAATTTAATGGAACCCAACTGAAATGTTAAAAGTGTACTGTGGGTATTAATACCTTAAGATGTTAAGAAGACCAAGAAGGGAGGGTTCACTACCTCTGATATTGAGAATTTTTGTAGAGTGTAGCATTAAGTTCAATGGACGAATATATGGACAAATGGAACAGATTATAGAGTCTGGAAACATATTAATTCGGTTAAAATTGAAGTGCAAACTTTTAAATTTTATTGAAAGAATTAGTCCATCTTTCCTTTTAGAAAACATATAAAGAGTGATAGTCATAGAAACATATCTGCTGAATTTGATTCCATTAAAATTAAGACTATTGGTTTCTTCATTATAAAGAAGTGAGAAAAAAATAATATACTGTAAGAAAATATATGCAACATAAGTAATTGACAAAATAACATATAGAATATATACATTGCTAAGAAGAAAAATACAAACAGGATAATAGGGTAAAGACATAAACAGGTATTGCAGACAGATGCTGAAGTGTTCAGCACCATGATAATTACTTCCTCCTGCTGGTCATGTATTTGTGTAATCCCCTCTGCTTAAGTGTGGGCAGGACCAGTGGCTTATTTCTAACCAGCAGTATATGGCAAAGTTGAAGAAATGGCATTCCTAGTGTTATGTGACATTTCATAAAACTGTTTTGCTAGAAGACTTATCCCAGAGACTGTGCTGCATGTCTGATGAAATATGCCACCATTTTGAGAAAGTTTTCCTGGCAAAGAAATGCTGACAGCTCAAGGAACTGGAAATAACTTCTAGGACAAGAGGGTATCTTCCAGCTGGCTGTCACAGAGAAGCCCCTCAGTCCTACAGTCAAGCAAAATAAAGTCTGCCAAGAACCTGAGTGAACTTGGAAATGTATTCTTTCTATTTTGAATGTCCAGGTGAAAACACAGTCTGATCATTTACTTGATTGTAGCCTGTGAGCCTCTAAGCAGACAATTTGTGCCTACAATACTGACCAGTGGAAAGTGAGATAATAATTGTGTTTTTCTTTTACACTGAGTTTGTGGTAAGTTGTTACACAGAAATAGATAACTAATACAACATGTATTTCCCAAAACTCATAAGACAGATGGCCAAGGAAAAGAAACTTAATTAAAATGACTTCATTAGTCATCAGGAAAATGCAAATTAATACTGCAGTTAGATGTCTTTTCCCTATCTAATATATTGGGAAAAAAACTATATGCATGTGAAACAGCAAGTACTGGTACAGAAATAAAACACATGACTCACTTCACTTTTGAAAGTGTAAATTGGGTCAGCCACATTGCAAATCAGTTTGCAATTATCTTGAAAAAGCAAAGCAGTGGACTAGCTCCTATGATAATAGGATTTAGTGGCTGGAATTCAGAAGAAATATATAAGTAAAAGTTCATAGCAATGCTTTCATTCTTGTGTTGCTGTGTGATTGAGAAGTATTTATTTTGCTATTATACTCCATAAATTATATATTCTAAATATTATTTTTGAATGTTTTGTGAATATTTTAAATGTTATATGATTAAAAAGGAATGAAGGGAAGAATAAAAAGAAAGATTTAAAATTATTTTAAAGATTTAAAGAGATTAAAAAAGGAGTGAAACTATTCTTGGGAAATATTAAAAGAAAACACTGACTCCTGCTTTTTTGTGTATGTGAGAGAGAAAGAGAAAGTGTAAAAATCAGAACTGTGATGAGCCAGGAGTAATACAATTAAAAATATTATAATACCACCTTCCAAAAGAAAATATTCAAAAATATGCCTGACCAGGTGATGGCACAGTGGATAGAAAATCAACCTGGGATGCTGAGGACCCAGGTTTGACACCTCCAGGTTGCTGGCTTAAGTGTGGGCCCATTTGGCTTGAGCCTGGGCTCACTAGCTTGTGCACAGGGTCGCTGGCTTGAAGTCCAAGTTTGCTGGCTTGAGTAAGGGGTCGTTGGCTCAGCTAGAGCCCCACAGTCATGACCCGTATAAGAAAGCAATCGAAGAACAACTAAAGTGCCACAACTATGAGTTAATGTTTCTTATATTTTTTCCTTCCTGTCTGCCTGTCCATATCTGTCCCTCCTTCTCTCTCTCTAAAAATAAATAAATAAATAAATAAATAAATATTCAACAATAAATTTTACTTAGACTTCTCTTCTCCTCTTATGCACTCTCTTCACTCTCCTGTATCTGACTTTTGATGTTTCATTAGGTTCTTGCCATATCAACATCCTATGTTAATACTCCTCACTTGGGGATGAATACTATGTCTTTCATTCAGGACCTAAAACATGTGATATCCTAAAATTTGATTGTTGAGTTAGATAGCTTATGAAAATACATTAATTTGTCTATCTTTCATAGAAAAATGTTTAATGCAGTTCAAAAGTAAGTACTATAATTTTTTTTACAGAGACAGAGAGAGATAGACAGAAATGGAGAGAGATGAGAAGCATCAATCATTAGTTTTTCATTGCGACACCTTAGTTGTTCATTGATCGCTTTCGCATAAGTGCCTTGACTACGGAGCTACAGCAGACCGAGTAGCCCCTTGCTCGAGCCAGCGATCTGGGTCCAAGTTGGTGAGCTTTGCTCAAACCAGATGAGCCTGTGCTCAAGCTGGCAACCTCGGGGTCTGAAACCTGGGTCCTCTACATCCCAGTCCGATGCTGTATCCGCTGTGCCACCACAGCAGATAAGCGGTGGTCAGGCAATAAGTACTATAATTCTTAATGTTATCACTATTTAGTATTTATTAGAATGAAATATGGCATGACCAGAAATAATATATTAAATCTATATCAAATTATTTCTTTTAGTTTTATTTTCTATATGTAGTATATGATAGTAAGATCCCCCAATATTCTAAAAATCCAGTGTCACACACAATTTCTTAGATATGAGATCACACTAAATATTAAAATTGAGTCTTTAATACATTAGAAATGTCAAAATAACATTTTTGTTTATTGAAGTCAACTTTAGTGACCCACTAACTTTATTTTTCAACCATATTCCCCCGACAATTAAAAAATGGTAATAATTCAATGAAATGTTCTATAAGTGAATAGCAAGAATTTTTATGTGTATTCTTTACAGGTCTCCATAATTATACAAACATACCAGAATATGTATGTATGTATAAATACATACATAAATATATATATATTTGTTTGTAATTTTTCTATATGGCGATTTTAAATAAGACATGACCACTAAAGTAGGCAACTGTAGCATTATTTTAAGCTTAAAAATAAAATAAAAAACTAGAAGTGTCCTTGTACAACTTCAAGATCTGTTTGACTTTCAGGTAAAATCAAAGACTTTTCTATAGTTTATTCCCATTTTTACATTGAGTTTATTTTAGTCTCAGTAGAACTATGATATACTGTTCTCAGTGGAATAGGAAACAAGTAACGTGGATGGCTTAATAGGAAACTTGACTTTGAATTTATTTTCTATTTAAGCTTCAAGAAATTTTCACAAAGACTGAAATGTTTTGGACTATTTTTGAAAGAACAAACAGAATTCTCCCTGCTCATACACTATCTACAGGCTAAAAAGCACTCTGACAGTAAAAAATAAAAAATCCCTTTGAGACGGCAGAATGGAACCCCAAGTCCAGTACTTCCCCCAGCATAATGTCATTGAACAGCTCCAAGTCCTTTGTTCTTTCTAAGCCTACTTTGAAAAATGGAAAAGTTACAGATGTGCATAATGATATAATGGAATTCTTTGTGCCTTCTTTTGTGAGAACAAGATATTTCATGATTGAAGGAATCCATGAAATGTTGCTATTGTAAGTCTTCCCTTTTCTTTGAGTTTGACATGGATCTAGGCTTTTTGTTCTTTTGTGTATTTATAGATCTGTTATCAATTCTTTTTATGAATGATTATTGCTCTTTCATTTAATGTTTCTATCAAGATAGGTGCAACTTCTGAGCATCAGATATGTAAGGTGACCTTATTTTTAATAAAATAACAGAAAATGAATTGTCATGTAACATTTCTTAACATGTTTTGACTAATAACATATTAGTCAAAACACGTTTTGACTAATAACACAAAAATATATATCAATGATTCTTAACTCCATGTCATAAGATTAAAGTGTTTATAAATATATTTATCTGGTTATTTATTACAAAGGAAGAGATTCCTTGTCAGTTGATAAAATAGTACATTGTGTTCATTCTCAGATGTAACCTACACCTACACTGTGCAGAATGCAACAGAGTCCATTTTTTTTATTTTTTATTATTATTAAATTTAATGCAGTGACATTGATAAATCAGGGTACATATGTTGAGAGAAAACTTCTCCAGATTATTTTGACATTTGATTATACTGCATACCCCTCATCCAAAGTCAAATTGTCATCTGTTACATTCTATCTGGTTTTCTTTGTGCCCCTCCCCTCCCCCACCCTCCTCTCTCCTTCCCGCCCCATCCACCACCACTCCCCCCCCCACCCCGTTACCATCACATTCTTGTCCATGTCTCTGAGTCTCTTTTTTATGTCCCATCTATGTATGGATTCATATAGTTCTTAGTTTTTTCTGATTTACTTATTTCACTCCGTATAATGTTATCAAGGTCCATCCATGTTATTGTAAATGATCCAATGTCATCATTTCTTATGGCTGAGTAGTATTCCATAGTATATATGTACCAATGCTTTTTAATCCACTCATCCTCTGACAGACACTTGGGTTGTTTCCGATCTTTGCTATTATGAATAATGCTGCCACAAACATGGGGGTGCATTTCTCTTTTTGGAGCAGTTCTATGGTGTTCTTGGGGTATATTACTAAAAGTGGGATAGCTGGGTCAAAAGGCAGTTCAATTTTCAATTTTTTGAGGAATCTCCATACTGTCTTCCCCAGTGGCTGCACCAGTCTGCATTCCCACCAGCAGTGTAGGAGGGTTCCTTTTTCTCCACATCCTCACCAGCACTTATTCTGTGTTGTTTTGTGCAACACAGTCCATTTTTCAAAGTTTTTTTAAGTGGCAGTTTATAGTTGCTGTAAGTTTGTAAAATCTGACAGCAACTATAGTGAAAATAAATGTTTAATTAAATCTATAGCCTGTTATATTTCTCCTAATTCCAAATCTAAAAAAAAATATTTTGCCCTGGCTGGTTGACTCAGTGGTAGAGCGTCGGCTTGGCGTGTAGGAGTCCCGGGTTCGATTCCCGGCCAGGGCACACAGGAGAGGCGCCCATCTGCTTCTCCACCCCTCCCCCTCTCCTTCCTCTCTGTCTCTCTCTTCCCCTCCCACAGCCGAGGCTCCATTGGAGCAAAAAAGATGGCCTGGGCGCTGGGGATGGCTCCTTGGCCTCTGCCCCAGGCGCTAGAGTGGCTCTGGTCGCGACAGAGCGACGCCCCAGATGGGCAGAGCATCGCCCCCTGATGGGTGTGCCGGGTGGATCCCGGTCGGTTGCTTGTGGGAGTCTGTCTGACTACCTCACCGTTTCCAGCTTCAGAAAAGTGCAAAAAAAAAAAATTACCAATTACTCAAATTAGTACAATTAATTATCTTAATTTTCATTATTATTAAAAGAAAATTTTACTTTAATAGTCTTGATTTTAAACACTAATATAAATTGAAGGAACATCATACAACCATCTCTAAGCTTGATTTTACACCTAAATCCCTGGAACTCTTCAAGAGAATAGTTCAATTGAGGTTTGGCATCTGTAACTAAAAGTAATTTTAATTCATTTGAGATTTACATATTATACTCTCATTATATTTTAAAGAAGGCAATTATACAAAAAGTACACTCTACTTGTACAGGATTAACAAACAAACTATTTTTTCTTATCTAGCAGTTTATTATAGTTGAACTGAGGGTACAAAAATAAAACCGTCTTAAAGTATAATAGTGATAATAATAGACATCTGTTCTTTGGCTGGAGCAGCTTGGAGAAAGTATAGTATACAGATTAATTGGCGCTACGGCTAGATGGGAAGCAACATGATTTGTTGACAATGATTCAATACTGCCACTCATCACCACACTAAATAGCAAATATTCTGATTGAGGGAAAAGGGATCTAGTTTCTTTACAGACTGAAGTTATTTTTAAAGTATTATCCATAGCTTGACATAATGTGATTTTATTTCATAAAGGCAATATGTCACTATCTGAATTTTACATGAAGATTTAACTAGATCAAGGAATAACATAATTTATATTTTGTCTTAGTAGTCAGTAGGCGTGACTAAACTGGAATAAAAGACAAACGTTCCCCCTGACTTAAAAGTAATTTAAAAGAATACAGAAATAGTAAAGTTCAGATATAGTTTTGGATTCGATAGGCTGATACTATTTTGTTTTTGGTTTTTGGTTTTTACTTTGCCCAGTTCCCTATGGACTGTATTACTACTGTTCAACCATCAGTTGCATTTATCAACTCAACTTTTCAATACATATTAACTTTGTTACTTAAGGTTACCTTTAAATGTTCCTTAATGATGTGACCCTTTGGAATCTTTTCTGGACATGATCAGCCTTCTTTCACCAAGAGTTAGATTATCATTTATCAAATTGCCAGGAGTTTAAATGATTGCTTAATAACATTGATCCCATATAGGATATTAGCTAAACATTTATTTCTAATAATTATTCTGGTAAGGAATATTTTAAGACCATTATGATTCACCTGTACATTGTTGGAATTGATGCAGCATAAATCAGAAATAAATAGACACATTCTTGGGGATATATGTGTACCTTGATTAGTATCGATACATTGAAAATACTAGCAACTATATATAATACAACCCTCACATGATAACATCAAATTACTTCTAATGAGTTATTTAAAATTTAATTGACTAATTTTATAACAGTAACAAATAGAAAAAGATATTATATTCTCCAAGCATTTTTCAAAAAGTTAATGAGGTAATAAGAGCTATGTAAAGCAGGTAATCACTTGTTAATTGATCTGTTATTAGGGTTATATTAAACCTAGAGTAATGTATTTGTTTCCAGATTCCTTTAAAATGAACAAGTTAGTCACACTCTTCTTGAAAAATCTTTAGCCTGTTGCTTAGGTAACGGGCTAACCATTTATTACGATAGGGAGAGTAGTTGACAGATCATTAGTGAAATAAATTTATGATCTCTATGAACTTATATCTATCTACATGTAATAACTGTCTTGTGATGTGAAAATACACATCACAATCCTCAACAGGCATTCCTTCAAGATATATGATGGGAAGATTCTTAAGCCATGGAAAATAAATGCAAAGAAAAATTACCACCCTGTAGAATTCATTTGCTTTGATTTCACTTCAAAACTTCTGGATATATTTAGCAGTGTTCTTTAGTGAAGCCCACACGTGACTTAGCCCGCAGGATAAATGGAATAATTCACTTTTCCTTGTTGGCATCCTTCAAACATTAGAAACTATTAGGATCCATTATTGTGCTTTTACCCCTTTCTCAACCCACATCCATATTTTAGCCCTAATTATTTCTATGAGCAGGAATATGTTTTCAGATATTGCTATTTTGACAGATTCATCCTCTTCTACTGATCAATGCCACTTTTCTTTCCTTTCATTGTATAATTTGTGGGGGTATCCAACTTAAACTCCTTCTGCTCAATCCTACACTTGAAATGTGATGTGCCTTGTTTGTGAGGTCTCCCTCCTGTTTATATTCTTTCCAGAAACATTTTCCCATAAAACAACAAAACTTCATATATATTATATATTTTTTTTTTCTTTTTTAGAAAATTGAAAGACCCCTAAGCTCTCATCTGTCCAAATCAGGCATGCTGTCTTCTTCCACCCTAACAAACAAGAGCATATTAATCATGTAGTGAACCAATAAAAATGAATGCCTGATTAACTTCTTGGCTAGAATTAATTACAACAGAAGCAGTTGTTCTTACAACCTAAATTAGAGCTTATAAATGATATGGGTAGTTAATAAATTACTGTCCCTGATATGTTATTTAAAACTGTGTATTAGATGTATTTTATTCACACCAATAGTAAGTAATCTAGTGGTGATGAGATTCAAAATTTTAATATACATTAGTCTTTAATTATATATTATTTTCATTAAAGTTGAAATAAATCAGTTACGGATTTTAGTTTATTTTCTATGAGCAAGCCAGCTATATTGTTAATTCTTATATTTTTGTCCCTATTTTAGTTAAAGCCTGGGATTGTTAGTGTGCTAGATTGAACATGCAGTATTAAAGTAATTCATAAAAGGCACTATAAAATAAGAGACACCAATTATTTGGCATAATTATTTTTCTGTTTCTACAACTACATATTTTAATTTTCTCTTCAAGTAGATTCTCCCATACATTATTTTTCATGAAGATGTTCCTTAGTTCAAAAAAAGAGAACCATTTTTATTGCTTTTCTGAACATTTATCATTGCATTCCCTTGAGGAAAAAGTGAAGAAAATTTGTCACTAGCTCTGTTATTTAAAAACTTCCTTTTCTATTTATTATGATTGATTTTCTGTTGTTGTACCATTTTTATGGTTGTCCCCAAAGTCAACTATCTATTTCCCAAGTAACCTGCTTATGATAACATACTATCAAAGTTTTTTTGTTGTTTAGTTTTTAAAAGTTTTTTTTTTTGTAGTTTTATCATTTGTTTTCCTTATGCTGAGTGATATATAGGTCATTAGCTTATTTGGGATAACATGACCATTGTGTGTTTTCTTTTTTTTTTTCCCCCATTTTTCTGAAGCTGGAAACGGGGAGAGACAAACAGACTCCTGCATGCGCCCGACCGGGATCCACCAGGCACGCCCACCAAGGGGTGACGCTCTGCCCATCCCAGGCGTCGCTATGTTGCGACCAGAGCCAGTCTAGCGCCTGAGGCAGAGGCCACAGAGCCATCCCCAGTGCCCGGGCCATCTTTGCTCCAATGGAGCCTTGGCTGCGGGAGGGGAAGAGAGAGACAGAGAGGAAGGAGAGGGGGAGGGGTGGAGAAGCAGATGGGCACTTCTCCTGTGTGCCCTGGCCGGGAATCGAACCCGGGACTTCTGCACGCCAGGTCGACGCTCTACCACTGAGCCATCTGGCCAGGGCCACCATTGTGTGTTTTGATGGTGCTTCTTTTATTATATGATATTTTTCTCCTTCTAAACTTTTGAAAGTAAAGTAAAAAAATTATTTCCAGCAGTTAATCAATGCTTTTGTAACTCAAAAAGAAGTCACGAAATCACACTAGTGCTTTGTATATGTGCAATGCATATGAGCAGTGCTTTATTTGGTAATTTGGAGCATCTGAGATTAACAGTCCTAATGTTTAACAATTTATAAAGATTTGTATACTTTTTTGAGAATTGTGCTGTGTCTAGTTATTATTTTATTGCCTTAAGAAACTTTCTACTGTAGGATGTATTTTAATTTGCAAATTTAAAATTTAAAACATTAATATTTTTTAGTGATTTCTTCTTTTGGTGAAAGAGGACTAGGTAACTAAGAATAATTATTTACTGGGAACAATTGAAATATTAGACAAAACACACATTAAAACAATTTCCTTGCAGATATATTAATCATATCTTGTTTATAACATACTAACGTAAAAGTTATTTAAAAGAGCAACAATTTATCAAACACTTGGGTTAAAATTTTGTGGGTTATTCTGCTATGAGCCAGGTTTAGCTGATTATGGCTGAACTCACATGTCTTTCATGTGCTGTGTTACTTGGAGTTGTTACTTTGCTTGTCTGCCTCATCTGGAATGCTTGGGGTGACTGGAGTCTCTTTACACAGAGTCTTGTATTATCTAGGAAGGTAGCCTGAGCTTACTTATATGTTGGTTGTAAGTCTCCAATAGAAGCAAGAAGAGAAGCTTCAAGGAACAGTTGAGTCATGGACTTTGAACTCATACAGCAATATTTTTTTAAGAATTTTCATTTAGAAAATTAAATTTAACAGGGTGACATTGATCAGTAAGAGTACATAGATTTTAGGTAAACATTTCTATAGCATTTGAACTGTTGATTATGTTGTATATCCATCACCCAAAGTCAAATAATTTTCCTTTACCTTATATATGTCCATCTTTACACTCTTTCCCCACTCCCTCCCCCACATTACCCACCCCCTGGGAACCACTTCAATTTTATCTGTGTCCATGAGTCTTAGTTTTATACTCCACCTGTGTGTGAAATCATACAATTCTTAGCTTTTTATGATTTACTGATTTCACTCAGTATAATATTCTCAAGTTCCATCTATGTTGTCACAAATGGCAATATGTCATCATTTCTTAAGGCTGAGTAGTATTCCATAATATATGTGTATCATATCTTCTTTATCCAATCCTATATTGAGGGACATTTTGGTTGCTACCATGTCTTGGCCACTGTGAATAATGCTCTGATGAACATGGGGGTGCATGTGTCTTTATGTACCAGTGTTTTTGAGTTTTGGAGTGTAGATACCCAATAAAAAGATTGCTGGGTCACATGGAAATTCTATTCTTAAGTTTTTGAAGAACCATCACACTTTCTTTCATAATGGTTGTACTAATTTACTTTCCTACCAGAAGTAAATGGGGGTTCCTTTTTCTCCACAGCCTCTCGAACACTTGTTATTACCTATCTTGTTAATAATATTCAATCTCACAGGAGTAAGTTAGTATTTTATTGTAGTTTGATTTGCATTTCTTGAATAGCTAGTGAAAATGTAAACCATTGCTGTAGCATTCTGTTACCTTAAGCAAGTCTCAAAACCAGACAAATTTAAGAGGAGAGGCACGGGCTTTCAGACTCCATCTCTGGATGGAAGTAGCTGTAAAATAGGATGGCTGTTGTGTGTCTCACACAGAAGATTTCACAATGCAGTGGGAAATTACAGAGCAGTGTTCTAGGAAAAGAAGAAAGTCCAAAATGATTAAATTCACATTTGGATCTACTCTTTTCCTTGTCATCTGATAACTGAAGGAAGGAGGTGAAGAATTCAATGTTTTGAGTTGTGCTTTTGAAAGACTTATAGAAACAGGGAGACAAAAATGAGAATCAAAGGCTCACTAGAGAAGAACACCTTCATAACTTCATCATATGTTGGAATAGCTCTTTGAGAGCTACACTTAGCAATCTCCTGATAGGAAATAAAATAAAACTTGAATTCAAATTCTCTCAGAAAGATATCATCATTCTAGAACTCAAATAATTTTTATAAATTTTTACATATAGTAGCCAACATTTAATTTAGAACAAAATAGGGGAAAGAAAACAATAAAACCCTTGATTAATTAATCAAGAAAAAAAAACTGACAACAGAGGGGATCAAGATCATATACAAGTTATTCCAGTAAGTCTGCCTAATATGTTCAGGGTGATAAAATGATCAGGTTGAGCATTTTCTGAAAGAACTAGAAAGTTTAGTTAAGCAATAATTGAAAAATCTGGAATTGAAAAAAATCTCATAATATTTGAAATCTTTAATTCAGCAAATTAGATTTACCAAAGATTAGGCACAGAAGATATAATTAATGAACTTAAATAAAGATAAGTAGGAAATGTCCAGAATGAAAAATGAAAAGAAAAAAATAATTGAGAAATATGGAAGAGAAGGTCATATAGGGGATAAATTGAGACATATTTTTAATTAAACCCAAACCAATTTGCTATATACTATTTATGCCAAAGCAATACTTAAAAAGATATCCACTGAAAAATTTCTAAAACTGATAAAAAACATCTTATAAAAACTTATGCAGGATAGATTAAAAAGAAAACCACATTTAGTCATGTAAGAGCAAGCTATTACAAACAAAAATCATAAAAATTTTACAATTACTAAAGTAAAAAGAAAGATTATCTTTATCTTTCTGTTTAATTTTTTTAATTTATTGATTTTAGCGAGAGAGGAAAGGAGAGAGAAAGAAAGACAAGAACATAAAACTATTCCTGTATGTGCCCTGACCGGAGATTAAACCAAGAATCTCTGTGCTTTGGGCTGATGCTCTAACCAACTGAGCTATCCAGCCAATGTGAAAAGTTATCTTTAAATGATTGAATTTTTACATAGTATGTTTTTTTAGAGAATCAAAGACATCCAAATGATTATTTTCAATGGGTGTTCTTCTACATCTCTGAATTGAGCAGCTGTTTGATTTTCAGTTACTGTACTTGATAGAACAATATTTATTTTTAAACAAACCAATTTGTTATTTTTTGTTCCTTGTAAACAATAATTCTAAATTTTATATGGTCATCACAATTATTCTAGTTGACACTTTTAATTCCTCTAGAACTATTGTCCCCAAGAGTTAAAATACTACATCTATGAGCTCAGATAATTTTAAGAAGCTTCTCATCACCCATTGGAAAATCCCAAACTTTTATTATGGTATATAGAACTACAATTTTTTTAAAATCTTTCCGAAGTTAGAAGCAGGGAGGCAGTCAGACAGACTCCCGAATGCTCCAGACCGGGATCCACCTGGCACACACACCAGGGGGCGATGCTTTGCCCATCTGGGGCATTGCTCCGTTGTGGCTGGAGCCATTTTAGTGCCTGAGGCGGAGTCCATGTAGCTGTCCTCAAAGCCAAGGGCAACTTTGCTCCAATGAACCCTTGGCTGTGGGAGGGGAAGAGAGAAACAGAGTAAGGAGAGGGGGAGGGGGAGCAGATGAGCACTTCTCCTGTGTGCCCTGGCCGAAAATTGAACCCAGGACTTCCACATGCTCTACCTCTGAGCCAACCAGCCAGGGCCTAGGACTATAATTTTTATTCATTTTAGAGAATAGAGAGAACGAGAGAGAGAGAGAAGGGAGGGAGAGAAAGAAAGGGGGAGGAGCAGGAAGCATATGTGCCTTGACCAGGCAAGCTCAGGGTTTCAAACCGGCAACCTCAGCATTCCCAGTCGATACTTTATCCACTGTGCCATCACAGGTCAGGCTAGCCTATAATTTTTAAACACACTTATACTCCCTCTTCCTCACCTCACACAATCTTCAGTCCAATCATATTGAATTTCTCATTTTACTTCCAACACGGCCTGACAAAATGGTCCCTTTAAGTGTTTGCATGCTGCAGCTAAGTTTGTCACTTATTTTATGTGTTTTTGATAGCTGAAATCCTACTTATGCAACATTTTCATTATTGCTACAGGTTTTTACTAGATCTCACATTAGAATTAATCCCTTTGATACTCATTCTTGAAGTAACTAGACGACTTTCTGCCTCTATGAAACTAATTATTATAGCCATATTTTGTTATGTTTTGTGCTCATATCTCTCTCCCTCTGGAATAAGAGCTCCTGAATAACAGGATCATCTTTATGTCCTACAATGTCCTAGAACAGGGGTCCCCAAACTTTTTACACAGGGGGCCAGTTCACTGTAACCTCAGACCGTTGGAGGGCCGGACTATAAAAAAAACTATGAACAATTTCCTATGTACATTGCACATATCTTATTTTAAAGTAAAAAAAACAAAACAGGAACAAATACAATATTTAAAGTAAAGAGCGAGTAAATTTAAATCAACAAACTGACCAGTATTTCAATGGGAACTATGGGCCTGCTTTTGACTAATGAGATGGTCAATGTGCTCCTCTCGCTGACCACCAATGAAAGAGGTGCCCCTTCTGGAAGTGCAGCGGGGGCCGGATAAATGGCCTCAGGGGGCAGCATGCGGCCCACAGGCCGTAGTTTGGGGACCTCTGTCCTAGAAGAATGTCTTAAGGAAAGGAAAGTATTTGTTTAACCAATTATAAAAAGCAACCTAAAGTATTATTAATACTTAAAAATAAATTTAAAAGATAAACGTAACAGTTTTGAAAACATCAGATGCGTACAGTCCTGTTTCTTTGTAGTTCTATTAAAGGAAGTTTGGGTTTTATTTTATTTTATTTATTTATTTTTGTTTGTGACAGAGGCAGAAAGAGAGACAGGGACAGATAGACAAGAAGGGAGAGAGATGAGAAGCATCAATTCTTTTTTTTTTTTTTTTTTTTTTTTTTTTCCATTTTTCTGAAGCTGGAAACAGGGAGAGACAGTCAGACAGACTCCCGCATGCGCCCGACCGGGATCCACCCGGCACGCCCACCAGGGGCGACGCTCTGCTCACCAGGGGGCGATAATCTGCCCATCCTGGGCGTCGCCATGTTGCGACCAGAGCCACTCTAGCGCCTGGGGCAGAGGCCACAGAGCCATCCCCAGCGCCCGGGCCATCCTTGCTCCAATGGAGCCTTGGCTGCGGGAGGGGAAGAGAGAGACAGAGAGGAAAGCGCGGCGGAGGGGTGGAGAAGCAAATGGGCGCTTCTCCTGTGTGCCCTGGCCGGGAATCGAACCCGGGTCCTCCGCACGCTAGGCCGACGCTCTACCGCTGAGCCAACCGGCCAGGGCCTGAGAAGCATCAATTCTTTTTTGTGGCGCCTTAGTTGTTCATTTTGATTGCTTTCACATATGTGCCTTGACGGGGGGCTACAGCAGAGTGAGTGATCCTTTGCTCAATCACACCAGCGTCCTTGGGCTCAAGCTGCTGAGCCAAGCTCAAACCAGATGAGCCCGCGCTCAAGGTGGTGACCCCAGGGTTTCAAAAGCACATATTTAATATAAGGCTTCTCTTTTTTTTTTTTAAATAAATTTTTATTAATGTTAATGGGATGACATTAATATTTCAGGGTACATATATTCAAAGAAAACATGTCCAGGTTATCTTGTCATTAAATTATGTTGCATACCCCTCACCCAGAGTCAGATTGTCCTCCGTCACCCTCTGTCTAGTTTTCTCTGTGCCCCTCCCCCTCCCCCTAACTCTCTCCCTCCCTCCCTCTTGCGTCCTCCCTCCCCCCACCCCTGGTAACCACCACTCTCTTGTCCATGTCTCTTAGTCTCGTTTTTATGTTCCACCAATGTATGGAATCATGTAGTTCTTGTTTTTTTCTGATTTACTTATTTCACTCCGTATAATGTTATCAAGATCCCACCATTTTGCTGTAAATGATCTGATGTCATCATTTCTTATGGCTGAGTAGTATTCCATAGTGTATATGTGCCACATCTTCTTTATCCAGTCTTCTATTGAAGGGCTTTTTGGTTGTTTCCATGTATTGGCCACTGTAAACAGTGCTGCAATGAACATAGGGCTACATGTGTCTTTACGTATCAATGATTCTGAGGTTTTGGGGTATATACCCAGTAGAGGGATTGCTGGGTCATAAGGTAGTTCTATTTGCAGTTTTTTGAGGAACCACCATACTTTCCTCCATAATGGTTGTACTACTTTACATTCCCACCAACAGTGTATGAGGGTTCCTTTTTCTCCACAAAAGGCTTCTCTTTTTCAGGATCACAGGCGCGGGCAAGTATACATCGTAATAAAACCAAAGGTGATTAAATTACAACTTATTTGCATTATCAATATATAAGTTTAGATATAGTAACACAGTTCTATACATTTATCAACAAAAATATGATTTCAAAGTAAAATTGCACAAATGAGAAAAACTATCTAAAAAACTGATGTATTTTATAGCCAGATCAGAAGATTTTAATCTATCTTGAAAGGTTGCTACTTTCCTCACCTTTTTGTTTTAGTATAAGGTGATGGATAGCCATTGTCAGTAAAGGTCTACCTAGTTCAGATATATTTTTAGGTCTATTGCTATAACTAAAGAAGCTCTTCATTTAGGACTTTATAAAGATAACAAAGAAGATAAAAACTGAATGAATCTACATTGTCTATTGGGACTACACAACCTATTCTACATAGAGTTTAATTCAGCACTAATTTATAAGTAAAATCTGTAAAAAAGACTCTGTAGAATAGTTTTTTTCCTATCTTTTTAAAATTTTATTTCCAATACCTCTGCCTTAGAAAAAGGACAAATATCTTTATCTTGATATGGCCAAAATAATTGTTTCCGTGTCCTACATATTTTATTATGATTAAAACTCTCTTAGTGGCATAAAGAAGACTGTCTTGTACTGGTTCTCAGGACCCAAATGTCAAATTTTCAGAAATTTTGCATGTCAGCTGTTAAAACATTGGTAGTTTGAAATTGCCATAGTGTTTTATACATACCATGCACACTGGCAACTGCTACAAATTAGGGTTCGCACTGCCTTATCTGTTACGGCTTCAATAACAAAAATACCATAGACTGGCTCACTTAAACAACAAACATTTATTTCTCACAGTTCTGGCAGATGCTTTCTGGTTGATAAATGGCTGTTTTCTCACCAAATCCTTACTTAGCAGAGGGGTAAGGGAACTCTCTGGGGCATGTTTTATAAGCGTACCAATGCTGTTCTAAGAACTCTGACCTAATCACTTACTAAAGACCCCACTTCCAAATACCATCACACTGGGGACTAGGTTGCACAGGTGAATTTTGGGTTGAGCATCACAAACATTCAGTCTATAGTATTTACCTACAGTAATAGTTCCTTTTATATATGGAAGCAATTTATCAATATACTACTGATTGTAATACTTTTATTTTTGCTTTATGTACTTTTTGTTTCATAGCTTTCTGTCCCAAACTTGTGTCTTTATTCTTTACACAAGAATGACTTTAAGCATTGGCTTATCTCAAAGTTCTTGAACTTTCTTGGTGTAATTATCCCCTGGGGTGCAGGAAACTCTCTCCTCTAAATAGTGGGTCATCAAGAAGTTCTTCCCACCCCTTGAGCATAAGTATGACCCTGGGAAGTTGTGGATATCCTACTGGTGTTAAGCAAAGTCTCTCACCTGACATGTTTTGTTCATGCAGTTTCATCAGCCAATGGAGGTCAGGTTTCTAAAGCTATGGGCATGAAAATAATTCAGAAAAGCGTTCTTATCAGACCCCTTGTTATCAATCAATAATTTATTTTATTATTGATTTTAATTTATTGTGTTTACAGAGATTCAAGTGTTGTTCCAAATGCATCCTCCCTCCCCCGTATCCCCATCAACATCTCCCTTACCCCCCTCCCCATATTGGCCTCCCCTCTTCTTTTCAGGTTTATCCCATTCTCTCATCCCCTTTCCCTCTATCCTCTTTACCTCTGGTCCCTTTGATACCTCCTCTGTCTCAATTCCGTTCCTCAGTTCACATTGTTCATTGGATTCCTCAAATGAGTGAGGTCATATGATATTTTTCTTTTTCTGCCTGGCTTATTTCACTTAACATAATAGTTACCAGGTCCATCCATGTTGTTGCAAAAGGTAAGAATTCCTTCTTTTTCATGGCTCCATAGTATTCCATTGTATATATGTACCACTGCTTTTTAATCCACTCGTCCACTGATGGACACTTGGGCTGTTTCCAGATCTTTGCTATTGTGAACAATGCTGTCATAAACATGAGGGTACATTTCTCCTTTTGATACAGTGCTATGGTGTTCTTGGGGTATATTCCTAAAAGTGAGATAGCTGGGTCAAAAGGCAGTTCGATTTTTAATTTTTTGAGGAATCTCCATACTGTTTTCCCCAGTGGCTGCACCAGTCTGCATTCCCACCAGCAGTGAAGAAGGGTTCCATTTTCTCCACATCCTCGTCAGCACTTATTCTGTGTTGTTTTGTTGATGAGCACCATTCTGGCTGATGTGAGGTGATATCTCATTGTGATTTTAATTTGCATTTCTCTAATGTTTAGTGATGTTGAGCATTTTTTCATATACCTATTGGCCATCTGTATGTCCTCTTTGGAGAAGTGTCTATTCATTTCTTTAGCCCATTTTTTTATTGGATTGTTTATCTTCCTGGTGTTGAGTTTTACAATTTCTTTATAAATTTTGGTTATTAACCCCTTATCAGATGTATTGTCAAATATGTTCTCCCATTGTGTGGTTTGTAATTTATTCTGTTCATATTGTCTTTAGCTGTAAAAAAACTTTTTAGTTTGTTATAGTCTCATTTATTTATCCTGTCTTTTATTTCACTTGCCCATGGAGATAAATCAGCAAATATATATCTGCGAGAAATGTCAGAAAGCTTACTGCCTATGTTTTCTTCCAAGATGTTTATGGTTTCACAGCTTACATTTAAGTCTTTTTATCCATTTTGAGTATATTTTTGTGAATGTTGTAAGTTGGTGGTCTAGTTTCATTTTTTAAGGTAGCTGTCCAATATTCCCAACTCCATTTGTTGAAGAGGCTGTCTTTACTCCATTATATGCTCTTACTTCCTTTGTCAAATATCAGATGTCCATAAAGGTGTAAGTTTATTTCTGGGTTCTCTTTTCTGTTCCATTGATCTATATCCCTGTTCTTATGCCAGTTCCAAGCTGTTTTGAGTACTATGACCTTGTAGTATAACGTGATATCAGGAAGTGTGATACCTCCCACTTTATTAACCTTTTCAAGATTGCTGAAGCTATTTGTGTTCTTTTTTGCTTTCATATAAATTTTTGGAATATGTGTTCTATATCATTGAAGTATGTCATTGGTATTGCATTGAATTTATAAATTGCTTTATATAGACATTTTAATGATTTAATTCTTCCTAACTATGAGCACAGTATATGCTTCCACTTGTTTGTATCTTCCTTGATATCTTTTATCAATGTTTTATAATTTTCCGAGTACAAGTCTTTAATCTCCTCGGTTAAATTTAATCTTAGGTACTTTATTTTTTTGGTTGCAATAGAGAAGGGGATTGTTTTCTTAATTTCTCTGACAGTTCATTGTTGGTGTATAAAAATGCCTCTGATTTCTGAGTATTAATTTTATATCCTGCCACCTTGTTGAATTCATTTATCAGGTCTAGTTGTTTTTTGACTGAGACTTTAGGGTTTTCTATATACAATATCATATCATCCGCAAATAATGATAGTTTTACTTCTTCTTTTCCAATTTTGATGCCTTTTATTTCTTCTCCTTGTCTGATTGCTGTGGCTAAGACTTCCAGAACTATGTTGAATAAGAGTGGTGAAAGGGGGCACCCCTGCCTTGTTCCTGATCTTAAGGGGATTGCTTTTAATTTTTGCCCATTGAGTATGACGTTGGTTGTGGGTTTGTCATAGATGGCCTTTATCATGTTGAGGTATGTTCCCTGTATTCCCACTTTGCTGAGAGTTTTGATCATGAGATAATGAACGAGTGCTGGATTTTATCAAATGCTTTTTCTGCATCTATTGAAATTATCATGTGGTTTTTCTCCTTCCTTTTGTTTATGTGATGAATCACATTGATTGATTTGCCAATATTGTACCAGCTTTGCCTGCCCAGAATAAATCCCACTTGATCATGGTGTATGATTTTTTTCATCTATTGCTGATTCTGGTTTGCTAATATCTTGTTGAGGATTTTAGCATCTAAATTCATCATGTATATTGGCTTATAATTTTCTTTCTTTGTGTTGTTATTGCCTGGTTTTGGAATCAAAATAATTCTCGCCTCATAAAAGGAGCTTGGAAGTCTTCCTTCCTCTTGAATTTTTTGAAATAGCTTGAAAAGGATAGGAGTTACTTCTTCTTAGAATATTTGGTACAATTTACTTGTGAAGCCATCGGGCCCAGAGCTTTTGTTTGTCAGGAGTTTTTTGATAACTGTTACAATCTCATTTATTGTAATCGGTCTGTTTAGGTTTTCTGATTCATCCAGATGATTTTTAAAGTATTACATGTTTCAAGGAATTTGTCCATTTTATCTAGGTTTTCTAATGTTTAGAGTTCTTCAAAGTATTTTTTTACAATCCTTTGTATTTCTGTTATGTCAGTTGTTATTTCTTCACTGTCATTTCTAATTTGATTTATTTGAGTCCTCTCTCTTTTTTTCTTTGAGTCTGGTTAAAGGTTCATTGATCTTATTTACCTATTCAAAGAATCAGCTCCTGGTTTCATTGATCCTCTATATTGTCTTTAGCCTCTATGTCATTTATTTCTGCTCTGATCTTTATTATTTCTTTCCTTCTACTACCTCTGGGCTTTACTTGCTGTTATTTTCCTGGTTCTTTTAGATGCAGGGTTAAGTTTATATTTGAGCTTTTTCCAGCTTCTTAAGGTATGCCCGTAATGCTATGAACTTTCCTCTAAGGACTGCTTTTGCTGTATCCCATAAATTTTGAGTTGTTGTATGTTCATTATCATTTGTTTCTAGGAATTTTTTTATTTCTCCTTTGATCTTATTGTTAACTCATTCATTATTTAATAACATGCTATTTAGTTTCCAAGTGTTTGAGCATTTTTCAGTTTTTCTGTTGTGGTTGATTACTAGTTTCATGCCATTGTGATCAGAGAAAATGCTTGATATGGTTTCAATCTTTTTAAATTTGTTGAGACCCCTTTTGTGCCCTAACATGTGGTGTATACCAGAGAATGTATCATGAGCACTTGAAAAGAATGTATATTCTGCTGCTTTAGGGTGAAAGGTTCTGAAAATATTTATTAAATCCAGTTGATCTAGTGTGTCCTTTAAGTCTTCTGTTTCTTTGTTAATTTTCTTTCTTGAGTATCTATCTAGTGATGTTAGTGGAGTATTGAAATCCTCTACTATTATAGTATTGCTGTTGATCTTGTCCTTTATATCCATCAAAGTCTGCTTTATATGTTTAGGCCCCTGTATATTAGGTGCGTAGATATTTATAATGGTTATATCTTCCTGTTGGATTGCTCCCATTATCATTATGTAGTGACCTTCTTTATCTCTTTCTATAGCCTTTGTTTTAAAGTTCATTTTATCTAAGTATTACTACCCCAGATTATTTTTCATTTCCATTTGCATGAAATATGTTTTTCTATCCTTTTACCTTCAGTCTATGTGCATCTTTTGTTTTGAGATGTGTCTCTTGGGTGACAGCATATGCTTGGGTCCAGTTTTCTTACCCACGCAGCTACCCTATGTCTTTTGATTTGATTATTTAATCCATTTACATATAAGGGTATTATTGATATGTAGTTGTTTATTGATATTTTATTATTTAAAGCTGTATTCCTCTTTTGCTATATTCTTTTCCCCCTTTGATCGGTTTACAACAGCCCTGTAACATTTCTTGCAGCATTGGTTTGGTTGTAATGAGTTCCTTGAGTTTTGTTTTGTTTTTTTTTTTTGGTCTGGGAAGCTTTTTATGTCTTCTTTAACTTCAAATGATAGCCTTGTTGGATAAAGTAGTCTTGGTTGTAGGCTCTTGTTCTGCATTACTTTGAATATTTCTTGCCATTCTCTTCTGGCGTGAAGTGTTTCTTTTGAGAAGTTGGATGTCACCCTTATGGGGGCTCCTTTGTATGTGATAGTCTTTTTTTTCTCTAGCAGCTTTTAATATTTTCTCTTTATCACTTAGCTTTGGTATTTTAATTATGATGTGTCTTTGTGTAGATTTCTTTGAGTTTCTCTTTAATGGAATTATCTGTGCTTCTAGAACTTGTGTGACTTTTTTCTGCATCAATTTAGGGAAGTTTTCAGCTATGATTTGATTGAACAAAGTCTCTGTCCCTGTTCTTTCTCTTTTTCTTAGGAACCCCTGTGATGCAAATATTATTTCTCTTCATGTTGTCACCGAGCTCTCTTAGAGTTTCCTCAGACTTTTTGAGTCTCTTTTCTTTTTGCTGCTCTGTTTCTGTGCCTTTATCTTTTCCTCTAACTCGCTGATTTGATCCCCAGCTTCATTCATCCTGCTTTTAATCCCTTCCATTGTAGTCTTCATTTCTGATACTGTACTTGTCATTTCTGACTGATTCTTTTTTATTATTTCAATGTCTTTTTTTATACTCATTATCTATTTAGGTGTTTACTATGTCCATCTATTGTTCTATGATCTTTGAGCATCCTAAAAATTATTATTTTAAACTCTGCATCCAGTAATTTGGTTATATCTGACTTGTTCAAGTTCTTTTCTGGGGATTTCTATTGATTCATTTGTGTTGCATTTCTCTGCCTTCCCATTTTGTCTGTGTGGCCACTGGAGTCCAATGGGTGTGGCCTCTGTTCCCTAGGTGTGGTCTGTCTGCAGGCCTGCTACCCCCTCTGCTGCTGCCTTGGGCATTCATGTATAGGTGTTGCCAGCGCCTGCCAGCTGCAGCTGTTGCTGCAGTTTCTACCTCACCTCCACGGGAGGGGCTGTGTTCATGTGCCTGGGTCTATAAGCCTCAGCCGGCCTTGGCCTTTGCCCTGCCCCCACGAATGGTGTTGTGTGTTGCGCCTGGGGCTGCAAGCCTTTGCACCAGGGCTGCGCACCTATGCTCAGCTGCGGGTCTTTGCTGTTCCCAGGCTTTTGCCTTTCCCCTGTGGGTGGGATTGCAGGCATGACCACCGGGTCAGACCGCTTTTGTGTGCCCCTTCTGACTCTGCTGTGTGAGGCTGAGCTCAGGCCGGGCCTTAGTCGTGGCCAGCCTGGTTTCTGCCCCTGCTGATGGGACTGTGCTTCTGTGTCCCACCACCATGCCCACTGTCAAGCCTTCAGCAGTGTGGATGAGGGTGCTGCAGCTCAGACCCTAGCACTCAATACTATATTCCTGAAGGCTCCCTCCTTTTAAATGACTCTGCTCTGAGTGCCTTGGGAGAGCTTGTTTGGCTGGTGTCCTGCATCCCTTTGCTGGTATTGCTGGTTCCAGGAGAAATATTCACTTCAGATTTGGGGAGTGACTCAGCCCAGGGGTTAGGGTGGCTGTTTCTCAAAGTGTTTCTCCCTGTGCCCCTCCTAGATTACACTCTCTTACTGCTATTCCAGTCCTCTTCTCTATCCCTGTCCCCCAGAGTCCCGGGTGAGTGGTTGTGAAATAGGTTTTTTGTGCAGTCCCTTTAAGAAGAATCCTGGGTCTGAGAATTCTGTCTCTTTCTCACAAACAGTATACTGGTTTGCTTTGCAGCTAAATACTGTCCATACACTTCTTCTAGGCTTTGGGACTGCAGGATGTGGCTTTGTTCCTGGGGCTCAGGACCCTCCCTTCTCCACCAAACGCACTTCCCACCACGGGAGTCTTTCCAGGCTGCAGTTCACTCCCGGGAGCTGGGCTCCCCTCTCCGCATTTCTGCTTTTCCTACCAGTCTCAGTGTGGACTCTTCAGTGTTCCTTGGTTAAAGAGTCCTCTTTGTTTAGTCCAAAGTTGGTTTTTCCAGATAATAGTTCTTTAAGTTGTAACCCACTTTGTTTCTGGGAGGTGGAAGTTGGTACATCCGCCTACTCCATCACCATCTTGCTGCCCCCTCAATCAATGATTGATAAGCTCTCTATTCTGCCTACTCTGCTTCCATCTTCATCCAAACTGCCTCCTCTTCTTAAAGTTTCAAAACAAAAGTTGAACTATTCTTTCCCTATATTTGAATATGTTGAACAGTTTAAAATTCCATTATTATTATTATTTTTTGTATTTTTCTGAAGCTGGAAATGGGGAGAGACAGCCAGACAGACTCCCGCATGCGCCCAACCGGGATCCACCCAGCACGCCCACCAGGGGGCGATGCTCTGCCCACCAGGGGGCAATGCTCTGCCCCTCTGGGGTGTTGATCTGTTGCGACCAGAGCCACTCCAGCGCCTGGGGCAGAGGCCAAGGAGCCATCCTCAGCGCCTGGGCCATCTTTGCTCCAATGGAGCCTCGCTGCAGGAGGGGAAGAGAAAGACAGAGAGGAAGGAGAGGGGGAGGGGTGGAGAAGCAGATGGGTGCCTCTCCTGTGTGCCCTTGCCGGGAATCAAACCCAGGACTTCTGCACACCAGTCCGATGCTCTACCACTGAGCCAACCTGCCAGGGCCAAAAAATTTCATTATTTTCCTTCTAATATTAGGATCTTTCCCAATGCAGAATGCTGAATATTACTTATGATAATTCCCTCCCTAAATCCCTCCCTAGAACCAGCTTCCTACTACCACACTCATTAGTGCTTAGCCATTATTGCATGTTGTGAACAATGAGACTTTGAAGTTAGAGGAACTAGAACCAACAGTCTGCGTATAGTTGTGCCCCGCTTCTTACCATGGGCAAGAGTGTTCTTATTTCCCTGCCTCTGGGGTCAAAGAGGATGGTCAGTAGGATAATTTATTTTGAGGAAAGGCTAGGGGGATAAAAATGAATGCCTACACTTTAAAAACACTGTAACCTGAATCCTGAACCCTAGCCATAGTGTGCTGCCTGGATTGGGGTAGAGTGGTCTTTTCAACTGACATTTACATGATATTTCTGCTTTGACGGAATTGGGTTACCCTGCTTCTTCATTACTGCTGAGTGTGGGGGTCTGAGACAGGGAGGTCTCAGCATCTCAAGCGCATTGGTCTCCCTGGGCAGTACTGAGTTTAGGTTAGTTTCATCACCACTATTAAGGGCAGGGAGCATCTTCAGCCATCTGCTCTTCTATCTGAGGGATGCTTTATACATTTATGCAGTCTGTGAATATTTTACACAGAAACTTATTGGGGAGAACAAAACAGAGGGTGAGTTCTGCCTTCTTTAAGTTTTTTTATTATTGTTTTTTCTTTCTTTCAACTCCTTTATTGTCATCTTGCATTTATGGATATATATGGGAGCTTTCACTTAAAGAAATAGAAGAAGATTGAAGGGTGATGGAAAAAATTAAGTAAAGTATAGTTTTAAAAAATTGAAGAGGATGGTATTGTGTCTATTTCTGTCTACCTTTTATAATGGATTTGAACTTCTTTATATGAGTTAACATGTGAGGACTAGAAATAAAAGGATACTTTTCTCATGGAGGCTTGTCCTACATCCTGCAAGTACAAACACCAACACTCTCTTATAGTCAGAGACTCCAGGCACCTGAGAAGGCAGTAAACCATAAAGATATACTTTAGACAATTTATCTAACTTCATGAATTTAAAGGGGTCATGTGAAAGTGCTTTTAGGATGGTGTGAGGGACATATTATCTATCACTAACTATGGATTCTGAACCCATAAATTTATTATTAACTAGAGTTCAGAAAACTTCATTTCTGAATGAGAAACCTATATTTCCCTTTTCCCACCTTTCTATTCAGCTTTTCTCAGCTCTCTGGGGCTCCTTAAAAGGACTAACAGCTTTAGTGGTTAATCCTAGAAAATGCTTTTCATAGAAATAGAGATTTTCAGAAAAAGAAAATCAATATATAACTCTCATTAAAACTTCATTATGCTCCATGCAAATATTTTAAATTTCAATAGAGAGTGATATTTTTCTATTGTAAATGCTTATATGTTTGGGAATATGAGTGAAAACATACTAATCAACAAAAGAGAAGTGAGATTCATACTTATTTCTTATACAATTTCTTGTATACTGACTTCATAGGTAGAGCTCTGTTATTTTTTTTTACTTCTGGTAAACATAAAGACATTTTTAAAAACATTATTATTATAAGATAGAAAGGGTTTTTTTCTAAAGCTTAGAGGGGTTTAACTGTCATTACAGTTGATTTACCTTTGGTAGTATTTTATTGTTCTTAAGACAGTAGTTTAAGGCCCTCGCCAGTGGCTCAGTACTAGAACATCCACCTGGTGTGCGTGGACATCCCAGTCCGATTCCTGGTCAGGGCACACGGGAGATGTGACCATCTGTTTCTCTCTTCCATCTCCTTCTCTTTCGTTCCCTGTTCCCCTCCTGCAGCCAGTGGTTTAATTTGTTCACATGTGCCACGGGCACTGAGGATGCTCCATTGGAACTCATCAGCCTCAGGTGGCAAGAACAGGTGGATTCTGGAAAGCACATGCAGAAGTCTGCCTCACTGTCTCCCCTCCTCTCACCTAAAAATAAAAATAAAAAAGGTAGTTTAAGATATATATATATTATCCTTTAAACAAATTTCACAATTGGAGACAAGTGTACAGACTAATAAATTGGGAGATTAGTAGTAAAAAGTTGTGTGTGTGTTTTTTTTTTCCTTAGGTGAGAAGAGGGGAGATAGGCAGACGACTCTGTGTTTAAACCAATGGAGACATGGGTGCAGGAGGGGGAGAGGGAGAATAAGGAGAGAGAGTGAGAGAAGTAGATAGTTCTTCTCCTGTGTGTTCTGATCGCGAGTCAAACCTGAGACGTCCACAGGCTGGGCGGACACTCTATCCACTGAGCTACCAGCCACGGCCAGCAAAATGTTTCCACCAAGTAGTTTATAGTGGATGCTATAATGTGTCATCCATATCCCCCTACAGGGATTAACTCTCTGACTGTTACACAAGTTACCTATAGACTGTTCATAACTAATTCCACCCTCAGGGAGCTCAAACGTATTGACTGATTCATGTTGGGAATAAAATGTTTGATGCCCTTGTGTTCTGGCAGAACCATTATGAACCACAGAAGCTTCAGATGTCCCCACAGAGTTGGCTGAGACTTTTTTTACATTAGCACTGGGGCTTAGCTTCTTCCTCTGCCCTGTCCTTGCTGGCCCCACTCCTTCGCATGTTTGATCCCCAGCAAGTTAAACTTCCTGCATTCACATAGCTGTCCCATATTCCGTCCCAAAGTTAAACCAAGCCTGGCTTAAGACAGCTGGGACCAGAATTTGGGTGGCTCAAGGAAAAAAAGTCTCAGAAAGATTGTGGCGTTTTCTCACCTGCCAGCCAGCTGGCAATGTGTACCTCGTTATGGGTAATGAATGGAGTGCCGGTATTCCCTGGTATATTCTAGTCGGGCAATCATCAGTCTGTTCACCAATAGTGAACACACCAGGAGAAGGGAAGGCACTGATAGGTACAAAAACTACAAGGACTGAGGGGCTTCTAACAAGCAGCGAATATAGGACAATGGAATTGGATGGCTGATGCTGAATGGCATCAATTTACTGGGAAAGACAAAGACTTAGGTCATTAATCACCAATTTAAAGTGGAATGTGAAAATCAGAAGGTCTCCTTGACAAAATATGAAGAGATTCTCATTGCTTTCAGCCTGATATAAACAGCAAAGGGTCAGACCTAGGACTTATCTGTAAGGTCAGCAGAGCTCTGGAGAAGCCTGAGCCACAGCCTCAGCATATGTGCTCCGATAACTTCAGATTCCTGAATGGAAAAGAGTGGGGCCATAAGTCTTTTCTCCCCAGACTTATTGAGATATAGTTATATCTCAGTTATAATTGACACATAAGTGCGTGCAAGTTTAAAGTATACAACAAAATGATTTGATGTTCATATATATTGTGAAATTATTACCACAGTAAGGTTAGTTAGTGCATCGATGCACTTGGAAAGCTTATCTGTAGTTTTCTCTGTATTGAGTGTCTTCAGAAGTAACTTTCTGTTTCAAATAAAAATCAGTCTCTCTCTTTACTTGAAGACAATGCAGTCCTCTGACTTGCAAGACAAAACATACCCCCCCCATCCCACTCAGGACCTGCTTTACCTCCAGTCTTAGGAAGAAATTAAAACCTGGGATTAAGTGGCAATATAATTTAGCCAGGTCTGTGCTTGGTCTTCTGAGGAAGAGAAAGAATAGGATATGGAAGAAACTCCAGTGGTACCTTGAGATACAAGTTTAATTCGTTCTCTGACTGAACTTGTAAGTCATTCAACTCATATATCAAACAAATTTCTCCCATTTAAAATAACTAAAATAGATTTAATTCGTTCCAGCCCTGTGAAACATCCCCAAACCACCCTAAATTATGAAAAAAGATGTGTTTTGAATTAAGAAATACACATGTATACTTTACCAATGCATAACAAAATATATGAAATAAAAGGAAAAAGTGTTATTTAGTACTGTATTCTTACTTTGGAGACAGACAAGTGCGGCTAACAGAGGTGAATGGTGGAGGAGGAGGGAGGGAGGAAGAGATGCAGGCACTGTAAACATGTAAACTAAAACTGCACTTTCTTAACACTAAATATAAACTAAAACTGCATTTTTCTTTACTTTAAACAAAACTAAAACTGCACTTTCTTTACTTAAAATGAAGCCACAAAAACTTAATTGTAAAAAAAAATTCACTTTCTTAACTTTAAACTTAACTTAAGTTTAACACTATGTATTTTTTATTTAATCATCACCTGTTTTTCCTTTTTGCCTGCACTTTCAGCACTTTCACTTGCAGGACTTGAATAAAAATCTATCCAAAAAGGTTTGCTTTTGCCTGACTTTTAAAATGTTACAAAAATGTGACAAACAATTGTCATTAAAAAGTGCTGAAGCACAACCAGTTGAAACTTTTTCTGGGTGTTTCTTTTCATTGAAACTTGAAAGCTTCTCCCACATTGCCAGCATGTCTTTAACTTTACTTGGAGAAATCACTTCCTCCAACTCTACCTCCTCCTCACTACTAATCTCTTGCAGAAGCTCCGTATGTTGCATCATCTGTAGCTCCTCAAACTCCTCAGTTGAGAGTTTCTCCTCATGTTCCTCAAAGAGCTTGTTTACACCACCCTCATCTACCTCCAGACCCATTGACTTTCTGAGGGACACAATATCCTCCAACACTTCTACCTCGGTCTCAGTCTCTGGTCCGAATCCTTCAAGGTCCCTCTCTGCAACAACATCAGGCCATAACTTTTTTTGTGCCAAGTTTAAGGTATTTCTGGTAACCTTTTGCATGCCAAGTCAATAATGCGTAAACATATCACGATGTATTCTTTTTAAAGTTGGAAATAACCTGCTGATCCATAGGTTTCAAGATTGATGTCATGTTGGGTGGGAGGTAGAGGACTTTCACGAATTTGAACTCATCGAAAATGTCATCTTCAAGACCAGGTGGGTGGGCTGGAGCATTTTCAAGAATTAGTAATGCTTTTATTGGGAGTTTATTTTCTGGAAGATATTTCTTCACTGCAGGACCAAACACGAGATTTACCCATTCAATAAAAAACTGGCGTGTAGGCCCTGGCTGGTTGGCTCAGTGGTAGAGCGTCGGCCTGGCGTGCAGAGGTCCCGGGTTTGATTCCCGGCCAGGGCACCCAGGAAAAGCGCCCATCTGCTTCTCCACCCCTCCTCCTCTCCTTCCTCTCTGTCTCTCTTCCCCTCCCGCAGCAGAGGATCCATTGGAGCAAGAATGGCCCAGGCGCTGGGGATGGCTCCTCGGCCTCTACCCCGGGTGCTAGAGTGGCTCTGGTCGCAACAGAGTGATGCCCCGGAGGGGCAGAGCATTGCCCCCTGGTGGGCAGAGCGTCGCCCCTGGTGGGTGTGCCGGGTGGATCCTGGTCGGGCATCATGAGGAAGTCTGTCTGACTGCCTCTCCCCATTTCCAGCTTTGGAGAAATACAAAAAAACACCAAAAAACAAAAAAAACAAAACAAACAAAAAAAACTGGTGTGTAACCCATGCCCTAGCATTGTTGCGCAACATAACCTGCAGTTTTTCTTTAAGAATCTTGTGAGTCTTAAAGGCTTGAGGATTTTAAGAATGATACACTAGCAGTGGCTTTACTTTACAGTCACCACTAGCATTTTCACACAATGCAAGGGTCAGATGGTCCTTCATGGGTTTATGGCCTGGCAGCTTCTTTCTTCTCTGTGGTGATGAAAGTCCTCCAGGGCATTTTTTTATAAAACAATCCTGTTTCATCATAGTTGAACACTTGTTGGGGGATGTAGCCTTCCTTTGCAATAAGCGCAGCAAAATGTGCAAATGTGCTCCTCAGCTGCCTTAACGTCAGCACTCGCAACTTCACCATGCCTCACCACCGAGTGGATGCCAGATCTCTTCTTGAAATTTTCAAACCATCCATGACTTGCCTTAAACATATTTTCTGCTGCCTCTTTTGAGGTTGATGGTTCTTTCTTCTTCAAGTCACCATAAATAATACATGCCTTTTCGCATATTACTGTCTCTGTCACTGTATCTCCTGCCAGCTCTTTCTCTTTCACCCACACCAGCAGAAGCTTCTCCACTTCTTCATGGATATTTGCCCTTAATTGGGACAGAACTGTAGTTCCTTTTGCTGGATTTGCACTTTTGATGGCATCCTTTTGTTTAAGGATGGTACAAATTTAGATGTATTGCGGTCATACTGCCTTGCCAGTTCAATCATTTGTACACCACGCTCATGTTTTTCTATTATTTCTTGCTTTACTTCTATTGACATCATTCTCTTCTTCTTCTCACCACTGTCCTTTACACTCACTCTCTTTGGCCCCATGGTAGCACACAGAAAAAGTTAGTAAAAAATTCAAAAATGATGCAGGAATGAGTACAGCGCACGAGATTCAACTTGATGCTGCGGGTAACACGTGAGAAAGAACGAGATGCTGGTGTTGTGCTACTGATACTGGACCCGTGCGCCAACATGCCAACTAGTGGCAGCTTCCCAAATCAAGACTTGTAACTCAGAATTTCGCTTGGATTTCGAACAAAATACAAACCGAGTCACAGCTCATATCTTAAAAAGTTGTTTGTTGTTCTGCTCATATCCAAGGTATGACTGTATAAGACTTTTAGTTTAGCTCATTTAATTGACTGTCAGCGATCATTTGTTTATGGGTCTGGATCCTGAAGAAGGTGGACCATGCAAGCACTCTCCTAAAACACAGGTAATTCATTTTAGCAAGAAAGAGAGAAGAGCTAACATCCTGTAGGTGGGCTCTTAGAAGTTGAGAGAAAGTGAAGGCTTTCACTGAGTAATGTAAAAGTGCTAAAACTAAGATGGCAAATGGGGGAAAAAAGATATAAGAGTCGAAGTATTTGGCCTGCCATTGAGGATATACCGCATAAGAGCTGCAAGCTCACAAGCTGACTTGGAGATCATTTCCAAGAGCCTGGAGGACACTCTCTTTTCCAGTGACAAAGTCAGAGGGGTCTCTGCATTGTTGTGAGGGTCAGTGGAGGCTGTCCTCTGAAAATCACGACCAGTGGCAAAAGATGCTGGTACATGATATTGGAAAGTGGGCAGAGTTGATATTGACCTCTGGTTACCTGAAGGAAGCATCCTTTAAAAATGAGAAGTAATTCAGGCTCCACGGCCATGCAGCAGGGTGAGAGTGGCAGCCAGCAGGGCCGACTCACAGAGAAATACAGAGATGTTGATAGACTACAGTGGACCAAGGAAAATGTATATTAACAGCTGACCAGAATATTGCTCAATTTATAAAAATCAAAGGAATTCAAGGATGGATGATCAGGAGTCTGATGGTTACTGCCCCATAAAATGTCCCAATGTCTTGCCCAGTTTCATGATATGAATCAATTTTAATTCCTCCAGATTTCACTGAATGAAGGATAGACCAGTTGCCTAGGAGGAAGGAACTTATAAAACCAAAGCTAATTTAACCTGCTGAAACAATTCTCACTCTTTACTCAAAGAGACCTATATCCATTTTCTTGAATAACTATACACGTATAAAGAGAAATAACCAAGTATTTAGAGAATAGTAGGGAACAGGGTTGGAGTTGATATGGATCTACAAGTGTCTCCAGTGTCACCATAATCCCCCTGTTAACATGGGGGCATATAGAAGCCAGGTAGTAAATAGAGTCTTGACTAGTCTGAGGTCAGGAGCCTACCTGCCAGAGCCTTTCTAGTCTACAAATGCCTACTTGTAACTCAGAAGCTGCATTTAATTCCATTTGTCTGGTATAAAAGGCAAAAGGTTTATGCAATCTGAAGAGAAACCAGAGTATATAGGCCTACAGAGGAAGCACTACAGGAGTAGAGAATGCCAAGTAGAAGCCTCTGAAACTGGCCAAGAGTATATATCAAAGAAATTTTGTATAGACTTTGATTAAAGTCATAAAGGGCAGGAATGGTGATTCCCATCATATCCTCCATTCAATTAATCAGCCTCACCTCAACAACGAAAATCAGACAGGTCCTGGAAGATGACAGAGGACTACAAGAGACCCAACCAAATAAAAGCTCCAATTGCAGAAGCTGTGCCAGACATAAAAAACATTTTTAAATAAAGACAGAATCAGAAATAGCACCACGCCAAGCCACACTAGAGTTTGAGACAAAAGGAAAAATCAGAAATACTGATTCTGTCTTTACTAAAAATTTTGATATTTTATTCACTGTAGATTTATGTTTGATATTTTGCTTTATATATTTTTTAAATATTACATGGAAATATTCATCTTGATTACTGAGTTTTTTGGTGTTCCCTTAAATTTTGGGTCTGATGCAAGCATCTTACCTCACTGTAATCCTGACTGTAATAATTGCTACAACAACTTGGTAAGCAGCCATTGTTCTGAAGAATGCATTACTCCTCTTTCTTAATGGAAGAGAAATCAGAAGCAGTTACCATTCACATGTGATGGAATAAAATATACTTTTACAGGCTCATCTTAAGGCTATGTTAGTTTTCTTATTCTACATAGTAAATATAACCTGAAGGGAACTAAATGATTTAGACAATCTATATAACATCACTTTGGTTCCCAGTTGCAATGTCATTATTTGAAGCAGACTTGCTGAAGTAGAAGCATTTATGCTAATGGCCTTGTTAAGATACAGATAGTCCAGAAAGTGGGCAATATACCCTGTGAAGATTCAAGGACCTGCTACATCAGTGAAGTTTGTTTCAGTGATTTTATACATGCTAGATCATTTGCACATTAAGGACAGTTTATTGTTTCTTTTATCCCACACCACTAAAAATGAAAACACAATTTCTGATAAACAAGTGACACAGAAGGCTAACATCTTTGAGCTGAACACAGAACAGAAAAGTATTCTGCAAAAAGATCTGACTGTAGTACAAGTAGTTCTGTTATGTGGACTCCTTGCTTGATGAAAACACAGCATTCTCTGTGATACTAAAGGTGTTTGTCTCTGTGGTAGGCAAAAATCACTATGTAGTGTTATTGCCTTACTTAAATGGAGAATTATAATGTGGACCTTATAGTGTTCTGGAGCAAGCCTATGCCATCTGCAAAAGAAAATTATCTTCTATTAGATTAATAGCTATGGCATGTTAAGGGTCTTGATAGAGACAGAAAACCTAAATGCACATCAAGTAACCATGCAAACTGGGTTCTGCCAGTCTCATCTAGTCATAGCTTGATCAGGCCCAGTGGCAATTCGTCATGGAAGGATTGTTCATGATCATGGCCAGAGGGCACAGTAAACAGCATTGCAGGTGGCTCAGACTGATATTATTTCCCACTGTCTAATCAGAGAGTCTGATTTAGTATGCACCTACTGTGTATGTGGAAATCCTTTGAATAGTTGATGGAGGAGGAAAGTGCAACTTTGTGTCATAAGATGGTTTACTTTGACATGTCAGCTGAAAATCTAGGGTAGACCTGAAAGACAGATAAGGAGAATTCCTCCCAATTGGTATAACTTTGTAAAGTTCTCATCTATGTGGAAAAAGTGTCCTGAGGTTAGAATATATGTAGTCTCATGGACAGTGATGGATGAATCAGATTGTATAGGGGCTTGAAGAGGACAGTTTTAATGGCCAAGAAAAAATAATGATTTTCTGACACTGAGATATATAGATGAATCTATATGGGAGTGAGCATGAAGTGTAAAAAAAAGTTAGGTTATTGGTGATAATTTCCTCCATAGATCATCTATCATGCAGGAAAAACTAAACAATCAGGTATGCAGAATGTGTTGGCCAGTTGACTTCAGCCAGATCTGGTCATCAACCACGCAGTTTTGGCAAAACGTATGCATCAGTGGAAGAGCCATGAGTGGCAGGGATGTTGATTATGCCTGTCCTCAACAACAAGGGCTCCTATTCACAAGGCTGAGCTAGCTACTGCTGCAGCCAAATGTATAAGTTTCCAGGGACAAAGGACAATGTTGAGTCATTAATAAGGTACCTTCACTCAAGGAGGCTAATAAGGTATTTGGTGGCAATATGATTTCACTGAAACCCTAGTACTCTAGAAAAGGCAGCATTTCATGCTCCACACATGTGGGTTTGCCTTCTCTATAAAACCTAAGCCAGGTCCACCATCCAAGTGTTTATAGATTGTTTCACCAACATAAAATTCTGCTTAATATTGTTTGGATTAAGAACCCTCTTTACAACACACAGAGTATGACTGTGGGCATATGACCACTTGGTCATTGGTCTTATTACATACTATACCATCCAAAATTTTGCAGCATGACTGAGCAAATAAATGGCCATTTAAATTGTAGCTGAGACAGCAGTTTAAAGATGATGTTTTCTAATATTAGTACTCCTTCATCCAAAATGCAGTGTAGACTATAACTCAGCAATCATTATCCGGTGTTTCGTATGCAATATGAATTTACGCATCTGAGAATAAAGGGGAAGGGATGGCCCATATAACCTTATTCCCAAGAACTCACTAGGGGAATTTGTGTTTTCCAACCCTCATCCCCGTAACTTTTTAAAAATTTTTCATTAATTTGAGAAAAAGAAAGAGAGAAGAAGGGAGAGAGAGGGGAAGGGAGAGAAAGAGAGAGACAGAGAAAGAGTAAAAGAGAGAAGCATCAACTCATTTTATTTAGTTGTTCCGTTTAGTTGTGTACTCATTAATTGTCTTTAGTATGTGCCATGACCAGAGGTCAAACCTGTGACCTCTGGTGCATCAGATAAACATTATATCCACCGAGCTACCTGGCTGGGGCTCCATAACTTCTGGTCAGTGGATCTAGAGTTCCTGATTCCCATAAGATATGCTTCCACTAGGGAACACAGCAAATATCCAATTATACTTTAAACTATGGCTGCTACCTCACTGATACGGGCTCCTTTTACCAAGAGCCCAGCAAGCACGAAAAGAATCTCACTATCCCAGCAGGGCATTTAGCTGTTATTGCCTGAGTCCGGGTGGTAAGGATATGTTTCACATTCAGGGGATATAATAGGCCCCCTTGGTTCAATTCTGAGAATAGATGGGCAATGGTCAGAACTGGCATAGCACTAGGGGCATCTTCCCATCAGGGATGAGGGTCAAAGTCACCAAGTAAGCCACTCTTTTCAGCAGAAATAAATCAACAATTAATTGTAGAAGAGGGAAATAATGAATGTCAGTTGTGGTTCCCTGATTGCTGTAGTGGAAGCTATGGTTCCTTCCACTAATCTTTTTATTGTAATTTTTGTTGTTGTTATTCTGGAAGAAGAGACAAACCTGAATCCTGGAGTAACTGCTCTCAGGCGGTGTGTCTTTAGCACTTGAAGGAAGTGGATCTAAGTGGCACGAGCAGTGACAACAGTGAACACCACAGTGCATTGCTCAGATTCCTATTCAGGGCTTGACACACTTATTACCCCAACTGCCAGGAAGACTGGCTTCTGAAGACTCACAAATAATTCTCTCCCTAAGAACTGCACTCAGCTTGAATCTATTGATTGGTTGACTTGGGAAGTACAAAGCTTAGCTCCCTTGATTTAATTCAGAACAACTCTGAGAGGCTGTTCAATCTCCATAGACCCCCCTGGATTGACTGAACCTTTGTTGCAATTGCACCAGTTTCACTTCTGCCTCTCCCCAATTGATGCCCCTAAAACACCGACAGGCGTTGCTCTAAAATCACTCTTCAAAAACTTCCTATTTGCAAATCTCAGATGTTCAGTCTATTACCTGGGGAACCTGACCTAAAATAGGATTCCTTCAAGTTGCCCAAGTTCATTTCCTGTAAAATAAAATTTATTTATTTTTCTTCCAAGTGAAAGGAGGGGAGATAGAGAGACAGATTTCCACATGTGCTCTGATCGGGATTAACTTGGCAACCCCCATCTGGGGCCATGCTTGCAACTGAGCTATTGTTAGTGCCTGAGGTGGTGGCTCCACAGAGCCATCCTCAGCGCTGGGGGTGGATGCACTGGAAACTATCGAGCCATGGCTGTGGGAGAAGAAGAGAGATATATAGAAAGAGAAGGGGGAGGAGGAAGGGTGAAGAAGCAGATGGTCACTTCTGTGTGCCTTGACAGGGAATCAAACCTGGGACATCTACACGTTGGACCAATGTTCTACCACTAAGCTAACTGGCCAAAGCTATGTAAAATAAACTTAAACAGAGTTTTGTACATAAATATCTCAAAGTAACTCTATTTCATAAATTAAATATATTTTCTCATGTACTTTTTATTTTAATTTTTTTCTCCATTACTAATTATTTGTTTCTATTTCTTTTCCTTTTGCCAACTGTAGTTGACTTCAGACACCACAGAAAAAATACAGTGTAGGAGGCTTGTTGCTCCCCTAGTTTTGATCCCATCACTAACAATTTTGTGAACTGGGATGGATTATCTTTCCTTGGGTAGGAGGTGATTTATTTACTAATTCAGGGATTATACTATGTGATTGATCTTTAAGGCATCTTAAAATTTTTAAAAGGTTATTACTTTTCTTTTTACTATGTTTTTATACTTTAAAGGTCATTGTAATTTGGTTTACAGAGTTACTGGATGTGAAGAAAACATACTAAATAAATATTTTAATCTTATGGGATAGGCTACTGGGTCATGGTCATTCCAAAGACTGGTGCAAATGGTCAAGATATTGTTTGATAATGCGATACTAAGGAAACAAAAAGCCTCCGCATGACGAAAGACTTGCAACAGACCATGTGCAAATGATGCCAATAATTCATTATATTTTTCAAGCATATGCAGCATTGTGATATGAGAATTTGTATACCTAATTAAATTCACAATTCCTTTATTTAGCAATTACCTGTTGAGTTCCTATTTTGTGCCCAGACTATAGTAGGCCCTGGGGATAGAGAGTTTAATAAGATAAGATCCCAATTCTTGAACTGCTCATTGTCTAGTGGGAGAGACAGACATATATACAAATATTACAGTGTAGAAGACCTGCTATAATAAATTATACACAGAATGCTGCTGATGAATTTTGTAGACAGGATACATTTCTTCTACAAAAATTGACTGTCAATCAGTTTCCTTTTAATTTTTAAAACTTGTTGATTGGGGAGGGGAAACGTCGATTCCTTGTTCCACTTATTTACACATTCATTAGTTGAATCTTGTTTGTGTTGTGAACCAGGATCAAACCCACAACCTTGGTGTATCAGGACAATGCTCTAATCAACTGAGCTACTCAGCTAAGGCAAGTGTCAACCAGTTTGAGTACATCTACATTATACAGAAGGCAATGCTGATCATTCCATCTTCACTTGAGCGGGCTCCTCCTTGAAGTTAACAATTGTTGTAGCTATTCACATCAGCTCTCCCATTTGGCTGGAGCATCATAAGCCTCTACTCTTTTCAGCAGATCTTCTCTAACATCTATTTAATTTAAATATCACTCAAATATTTCTCAATAAAAAAGAGGAAAAATCAATAATTGAAAAGAGCATTTTTTATTAGACTAGAATTATGATTCCAAGCCAGGTCACTTCCAAGCAGATCAAGGTACCACAAGGGAAAGGTTGTAGAAATTAAGAGAAAAAGTAAACAATGGAAACAGGACTACAGAGATAGTAAAGAATTAATAAAGATAGCAATATTTTATGTAAGATGGTAACTTCCGAGACCAACCTCCATTTTCTTTCTAAAAGAATGCACACTGTATTCTCTCTGGTAACTAAAAAGAAGATACCGCCTAAAGTCAACAATTCTTTCTACCATTTTCTAACTTCTAACCCTACGCAAGTGCTAATGTTAGTGGGTGTGAAGGAATCCTAGTTGATGAGACAGGGTCTGTGAAGTGGATGGGAGTGTCTAGCAAACTGGGGACTGCTTTTGAGATCAGTGAAGTAGCAAAGGGTGATTGTCCTGAACTGAAAGGGTAATGGAGGTCAGTATGTCCTAACAGAAACTCTGACAGGGCATCAAAACTGAGACTGTTTTGAGAGTGCAAAAATTAATTAAAATTAATTCATGTTTTGAAATATTTATTTCTGGATTAACCAATTGGCTTAATAATATTGATTTATTTTTCAGATAGTTTTATTTAAAAAAATTACATATAACAGTCTTTCTAAAAAATAAAACTCACTATATTAAATGTATTAAAGCCAAATTAAAATCTTCATGTAACTTGTACATTAAAAATAAACAGAATATTCTTGGTATATATTCATAGGCTTCACTCTATTTCTATCTCTAATTTGAAGTATTGCTTTTTTTCTGGGAAATGCACTTTTAGTTGTCTTATTATTATTAATTAAAATTCCCTTTAGCCATACCTTCAAGTTAATTTTCTTTACATTTTAGTATGTTTAATTGAGAAAATACTCTCTCTATAGATACCAAGATATACATGTAAGCTTGGTGAACATTTAGCTAAATAGAGGCTATTCTCAAATTTTTTCTCTTTTCATATTGATATTGGTAATTATTTCAGACCAAATATTTTCACAGGTACTGTCCTTTTTACCTCCAATCAAATGCTATTTCTTCAAACTGTATTTTTAAAGACTTGTCAAATTAGGTTTTCATTAATCACAATTCATCTGACTGGATTGTCAAATTCATTTACAAAATATTTTAGACACTCTCAATTTTATTTCACTGAACCATTTGGTTTAACATATAAATTTTCAGAGGAAAAACTGAAGCTCCATCAAAAACCATTTTCATGAATAATATATTCTGAATCACAAAAACAGAATTTCAAAAATTAAATTGTATACACTATTTGCATTCTCATCCTCAAATGTGTTCAGTTTCTACCTTGCTGTTTTAGACATAAATTTTTCTTTCTGCTTTTAAGCTTGTATTCAATCATTTCAGTTTGCTGATTACTTTAAAATTGGACATTTTTGGTGATTCATTGTCTAAGTCCATTTGGGCTGCTATAACAAAAACATCATAGATTGTGTGGTTTGAACATTTATTTCTCACAGTTGAAGAGGCTGGAAAATCCAAGATCAAGCCTCCAACAGACTTGGTGTCTTTAGAAGGCCTGCTTCACAGTTCATGTGTGGCTGTCTTCTCACTGTGTCCTTCACGTGGCAGAAGACATAAGGGAGCTCGCCCGGTCTTTAGTAAGTCCCATTCATGAAGGTCCACCTTCATGATTGAATTTCCCCCCAAATACCCATCTCCAAATACTATCACATTGCAGGGTGGGATTTTAATGTAGGGATTTTGAAGGGACACAAAGATTCAGACTTGAACATCTAATAATTGAATAACTAGAGTTTTGTTTGCAGTTCACCTCGAGCAAAGTACAACTCATATTTAGAAACCTTACTTATAAACATATGTAATGCCACTATACAAAATACCAATGAATTACAGAGTAGTTGGTGAAAAGTTCAAGCATTCTAAAATCTAACTGGTATTGAACAGCAGAGAGAAGGCACACACAACTCCTTCTAAGTTCATCTCTGCCCATCGATTTCTTCATTTAATGAGACTATCTCCCCCAATAAGTTATGGTCACCCCAAATTTAAATTCACATAATAACCACGAAATAAATGAATCTTTAATTTTGAGCATTTAAAATAAATTTATACTAATATTAAAATAATCCAGTATATTAATATTTAATGAACAAACTTATAAAAGCTTTATCCCCAACTATTCTCCTCCCACCCCCAGAAGAGTCATGTTAGAATCTGTGAGGTAGCCCTGGCTGGTTGGCTCAGTGATAGAGTGCTGGCCTGGCATGTGCATGTCCCAGGTTGGAATCCCAGTCAGGGCTCACAGGATAAATGGCCATCTGCTTCTCCACCCCTCACCTCTCCTTTTTCTTTTTTTCTCTCTCTTCTCCTCCCACAGCTATGGCTCATTTCGAGTGCATTGGATCCAGGCTCTGAGGATGGCTCTGTGGAGCCTCTTCTCCAGGCACTAAAAATAGCTCAGTTGTAAGCATGGCCCCAGATGGGCAGTGCTTCAGACAGGGGTTGCCGAGTGGATCCTGCTTAGGGTGTATGCGGGAGTCTGTCTCTCCATTTCTCCTCCTCTCCTTTGAGGTAGAGGTGGTGTCAAAGGAAAAAAGAAGAACTTTTACTGTCTAGTCTGTAGAGCCCATTGCTGGTATCATTACAATCCAGTTACAGTTGGCTCTGCTTCTGGGCTTTGTGTGTGTGGTTCCTGAGACAGTGAGTGGTGAGCTGGAATCAGTCCTTACTTATTTTCTGGACAGTTTTTGTGCACCTCTTCCCAACTCCATATTCACTAATTTCAGTTTGGTTGCTTTAAATTGTCCATTGTGGGGCTATTTACACCACAGAAATTGGCAAATGCTATGAGTCAGATCCCCCCACCTGCCTACCTTACAGGTAGGGTTGGTTGTTAAGCATTTGCCAGCAAAGCACTGCAAGGAATCTTTCTGTAAATCATTCTTAGGCACAACATGCAGGTATTCCTTGTTGAGGATTCTCTACTTGAAAAGGGGTCCGTAACAAAGTGGTTCAGTATGAAGTGTGAATTTTAAATAAATACAATAAATGTTTGCATATAAATCAGGGTGGGTTCGGCAGCACTTCACTCTTTACTTCCAGCTTCTGCTGTGAACTTGCCTAGTAGGATGTAAAACAGCGTATGCTGTGATCAGGCTCTCTTGATATAGGTTTAAATGAAAAAGATGACCTGTGATACCCAATGCTCTTTTCCTGACCCCTCCCCCACACAGCATATTTAATACTTCTCTTGTAAGGACAGTATGCCAAGTGCTTGCTGATGATAAAACAAGTGTACTCGTAACACATGAACAGGGTTCAGTTCAGCTCACTTCATCTGGGGATGGGTAGTTGTAGGAAAAGAATTCCAAGTTGCTGCCCCTGCTGGACATTCAGTGTATCAGTGCTCCATGCTACAAAGTAGCAATTTAGGCATTAAGCGAAGCAGTGTGCAGTGTCTTATTTCTTAGATGTTATCCCAGTGGAGAAAGTATTTTGAAGGCTCACAGAAATTGAACATTTCCAAGTGCAGAAACTCATCTTCTAAGTGATTAGACAACCAGTAGTTTTGCAACCATAATTAAATGTATGGCATAATTTATAAATGTTACATTCTATACCCAAACATTTTTGTAAATTACTAGCTTTTGGCAGATGGGCTCAAAACAGTATCTTCAGAAGTTACACACTAGTCACTGTGACCCTAGTTTCAGCAAAATAGATAATTATTTAAAGTTTATGTAACATATTTAAAGAAATACCAAGTATTTAAGTATCAACTGAGGTGTATTAGTTTTCTTATGACTGCCGAAACACACTATTGTAAGTGTTGTGGCTTAAAATAACACATTTTTTTTTTTATCTTAAAGCGCTACAGCTCTGAGAGTCTGACATGGGTCTCAATGGGCTAAAATCAAGGTATCACAGGACTGTATTACTTCCTGGCAGTTCTGAGGAGGAATTGTTTACCTTGCCTTTCCAGCCTCTAGATTACATTACCTGTCTCTTCATCCTCTTCCTCTGTGAGGTCACCAAAGTTGCATCACTGTGGACATCCTTCCATACTCATATCTCTCTCTGTATGGTCATACTTCAGAAAAGTTTTTCAGTTTTACAGACCCATGTTAAGAACACATCAGGATAGTTATAATTATCCTACCTCAAGTTCTTAGCCTCACCACAGTGCTATGTAAGGAAACATATTCCCAGGTTCCTGATAGTAAGGTAATTATCTTGGGAGGGGCATTTTTTTCCCTACCATACAAGGTAATATTTTCTCAGTAAAGAATATATAATATTTGTAAAAAAAAACAAACACTATAGCTTATTTTTCTATCAATGCTTTGAAAAGAGAGAAAATATTACCTACATTTGGAATAATTTTTAGAAAAATAAATCACTAATAAAGGTGTCAAAGTGATGACATATACATAAACATATATTTTTGTTAAATACTTGTGCATCTATAAACATAAATCTTTGAAAATAAGGCGAGGGCAATTTTATCAATAGAAAAAAGGTTTCGCAGGAGTGAAATTTCTTAAAATTATTTATGTTCTCTTTTATGTAATCATGAGAATGAAAGAAAATAATATTTGGCAATAAAAATTATGCAAGATAACTAAAAACAGTGGGTAATTCTTCTTATGTTTTGGATATCTGTGGTCATCTAAGTGTTAAAAACAGATGAAGTCATAAAAGGAAAGCAATCTATAAAATCATGAGATAAATTCAATTAACCATACTAAGCAATATCTCTCCCTGAAGATGTAATTTTGCCATCACCATCTTGAAATGTCAAGGATAAAAGAGCTTTGAGATTACAAAATCCCTGTGAAAATAAAAATGAAAGACATTAAAGTTGTCGTTTAAAATTAAAATATATTTGTCATTTATAAATAGCTTATTTTTTATTTTCAATGTTTTTTATGTTTATGTTAGTTTCCTAAGGGCTACCGTAATAAAGTACCACAAACAGGGTGCCTTAAAAAAACCTGGAAAGCTATTCTCTTACAGTTCTGGAGGCTAGCAGTCAAAAATTTAGGTGTTGACAAGTTATGCTTTCTCGAATACCTCTAGGGGAGGATCTTTCTTGACTCTTCTAGCCTATAGCCCCAGGCATTCCTTGGCTTGTGGCAGCATAACTCCAATTTTTGCTTCTGTCTTTACATAGATGTCCTCTTTCTTTGTGACTCTGTCTCTTCTTATAAGGATATCAATCATATTGAATTAAAGCCCAGCCTACTCTAGTAACCCTTGCAATGACCCTATTTCCAAATAAGGTCACATTCTGAGTTACTGGACATTAAGAATTTAACATCCCCCCCCTTTTTTTTCAGGAAGAAACAGTCCAAACCTTAACAATCTTATTATATGAAAAAACCAGTTCTCTTATGAGGCTTAAAGAACTGGTCAACCAAAAATTGGTGTGGCTATTTCTATTTCATTCTTAAGTGGATCAAGAATTAGTCTCTTACTAAATCTGTTTATACTGATTGACCAATTCAATTTTTTTAAAGCATTAGCAATGCTATTTTATTTATTCATTTTAGAAAGGAGAGAGAGAAGGGAAGAGAGAGAGAAGGGGGGAGGAGCAGGAAGCATCAACTCCCATATGTGCCTTGACCAGGCAAGCCCAGGGTTTCGAATCGGCGACCTCAGCATTTCCAGGTTGATGCTTTATCCACTGCACCACCACACATCAGGCCTCAATTTTATTTTACACTAAAAAAAGTTTGAATAGAAGTTTAGGGAACTAATATAATATTTTTTAGTTCGTGTTGTTAAGGTATAGTATATATTCAATAAAGGAATGATGGTGTTGATAAGTGGGGCAGATTTCATAATTTGTCTCCTATCTCAATTCCAATTCTGAAGAGTGATTATCATTTCCCTTATTCTACTTGCATAAGAAATTAATACTGTGATAATTATGTAGATGCATGTGGTTGCCACAAATACTTATGGAACAAGGCAAGATAGGAGTGAATAAACAGATAAAGGCATATACATGTTCAAAAGTCATTTTTCTTAATTTAAGCCAGGGGTCCCCCAACTTTTTACACAGGGGGCCAGTTCACTGCCCCGCAGACCGTTGGAAGGATGGACTATAAAAAAACTATGAACAAATCCCTATGCACGCTGCATGTCTTATTTTAAAGTAAAAAAATCAAAACAGGAACAAATACAATATTTAAAATAAAGAACAAGTAAATTTAAATCAACAAACTGACCAGTATTTCAATGGGAACTATAGGCCTGCTTTTGGCTAATGAGATGGTCAATGTCCAGTTCCATATTTGTCACTGCTAGCTGTAACAAGTGATATGACGTGCTTCTGGAGGTGTGACGCATGTGTCCTGCATCACCAAAAGTAGTACTGTACGTGAACGTCACATACAGCACTCCAGGAGCACAGGATGTGGATGTGCTCCTCTCAATGACTATCAATGAAAGAGGTGCCCCTTCCGGAAGTGCAGCGGGGGCCGGATAAATGGCCTCAGGGGGCTGCATGTGGCCTGCATGCCGTAGTTTGGGGACCCCTGATTTAAACTATGCACAGGTATGATAGATTTCTATGAGGAAAACTAAGCCTAAATCTGACAACATTGACTATATAGACTTTGCTTTTTCGAACTCATGCATGTAGCAATACAACTGAATTAATTTGCCTGTGCAGAAGTATTCTAAATATTCACCAACCAGAATTCATAAACAGTTTCAGAGAAGGAAGAGCCCATTCAGTTTTCTTACCTTAATCAAGTCACTTTGTATTATGTTGGAAAAACAGATTCATTATTTACATTGTAAAATTTTCTACTTATATATAAAATGTGTTTTTTTAAGCTGCCACAAATCAATTATTAGAGTGGCATGGCAATCAAATAAATAAAGAAACTCCTTGCCTTTGTGTCCAGCATGTTCTCCAGAATTATATGAAAAGATGAAATCCTAGTAGCCAGGATCCTTAGGCATACCATCCAACTATTTCTTTCTGAGTAACTTTGCCACTTGCCAAGGGGACTGTCATAAAACAGTTCATGGTCAGAATGAGCCACACACTCTGGTCTGCCTGAAACAATCCAGTTAACACCTGTTACATTCATTTATCTAGCACATGTCCTGAATTATTTATTTTGTTATGAAGTAAGAATTACAAATAAATGCATGAAAATAAGCCAGGACAGGTTTGGTACAGTTTTGTGTTTTTTGATACTTCTGACTTCTGCCCAAGTCTTGTCTACTATAAGGAAAATCTTGTCTATTACTAGGAACAATCAAGGTTCTCTTTTAACATGTGATTAAATAGAAAACACAATCAACAATAACTTACTACTTTTCCTTTACTTCTCCCAAGCAAAACACACTGTATCTTTCAAGAACTTTATGTCAAATTCTTGCTGATACTAAAACAAAATGTACTTTGACTTCATTGCCTTAGGTAACCTAATTCCTTCGGACCATGATTGGTAGTAGGAAAAGAGTTACATTTCACTGCAGGAACTCATGTCATACTAAATAAACTTTGCATTTCAGCAGAAACATATTTCCAGAAACATTTTTTTTTAATTAAAAATAAAGGATACTTTTTAAAGTAAGAACTCAAAGCATAACCCTCTTGGTTATGCCTGATTTTGTCAGGTAGTTCTTATAATCTGACAAAAAAAAATTAGAAAGAAACAAAGGGATCTTATAAAATTGCCTAGAATAACACAAGGATTTGAAATGACCAGGCAAACTAATGAACCTCCAGGGAGGAGAAAGCTATTTGGCTACTTGGCTTATTACATGTACTAAGATTTCAACTGGGGTCTCTGGTTTTCAAGAATTCATCTAATTGCTGCATCAAATTACAGATATTTCCAGACTTTTCTTCTGCCCAGGTCAGATGCACAAATATACAAAATAAGCAATCAGAGACCTTAAATTCAGATCCTCACTTTCTAGTTTCCTTTGACTACTCTGTTTCATTTTCATTTCTTATAAAATGGAGATAATAATAATTCGAACTGGCCTGACCTGTGGTGGCGCAGTGGATCAAGCACGGACCTGGAATGCTGAGGTTGCCAGTTCAAAACCCTGGGCTTGCCCGGTCAAGGCACATATGGGAGTTGATGCTTCCTGTTCCTCTACCCTTTCTCTCTCTATATATCTCGCTCTCTCTCTTCTCTAAAATAAAAAATGAAAATAATAATTCAAACTAAAAAAAAACTGTTCAGAGTCCAATCATGAGGAAATTAACTATACATTTTAAAGAATTATATAAATGCAAATATTATTATTAATCTGAGTTGACTTGAATTGTATCTTCAAAGCATTGGTATTGTTTTTAATACTTTCCTAATTTGTAAATGCATTTTATTTTTTTATGGATTATAAAAACCTATTTCTTTTTTTTGCAAAAATACAAATATTACCCTTTACTAATTTTTAATAGCTTTTATGTTTTAGAGCAGTTTTAGGTTCCCTGCAAAACTGAGAAAAAGCAGAGAGATTTCCCATAAACCCCTTGCCTCACACATGCTTTGTCTCCTCACTACCAACAACTCCCACCATTGTGGCACAATTGTTATAAATGATAAACGTACACCGACAAGTATTATTACTGAAGTGATGTTTCCTCTTTCTTTCTGACGTCAATAATCAACGTCCTCTTTCTGTTTTTCTTAATTTAGCTTAGATTATCAATTTATTGGATCTTTATATAGAACTGTTTATTTCATAGATTTTCTTCCAAGATTTCTGTTTTCAGTTTCATTGATTTCTACTCTAAATTTTTTATGATTCCTTTTCTTCTGCTTAAATTAGATTTAATGTACTCTTTGCCCCCCCTCCAGTTTTTTATTTTTCCCCCTCCAGTTTTTAATGTGCATGCTTAGAGAATTGACTTTAGATTTTTCTTTTCTAGTGTTTGCTTTCAATGCTATAAACATCCCTCTATGTGTTGCTTTCTCAGTACCCTAAAAATTATGTTGTTTAATCTTCATTAATTTAAAATATTTTTGTATTTTGTTCTTGAGATTTCTCTTTGACCAGTGTGTTATTTTAAGGTGTGTTGATTAATCTCCACATATCTGAGGGATTTTCAAGCTATCTTTCTGTTATTGATTTCTAGTTTAATTCCACTGTGGTCTGAGAACAGATATTGCATAATTTCTATTTTTTAAAATTCCTTAAGATGGTTTTTCTAAAAAAAATTTAAGCTAGAATGTGGTCTATCTTATTGAATGTTTCATGTAAGCTTAAGAAAAACTTCTATTCTTCTATTTTTGAATGAAAAATATATAGATGCTCATTATATCTAGTTGATAGTGTTACTGATCAGCTATTCCTTGACTGATGTGTGCCTGCTGGATATATCCATTTCTAACTGGGGTGTTTAAGTCTCTAATCATAATAGTGAATTCATCTTTTTTCTTTGCATTGCCATTAGCTCTTTCCTTACATAGTTTGATGTTGGGTGTATACACCTTAAGAATTTATATATCTTTTTTGGAGAATTAATCCTTTTATAATTATGTAATGCCTTTCTTTACCCCTAATAACATTTTTCTTTAAGATCGATTCTTTCTGTATTAGTATAGCTATTCTATTTTCTGTATTTATATTTATAAAGTGGGTAACCTGTAGATAACAGACAGCTGGGTTTCATTTTTGATCCACTTTGAAAATCTCCCTTTTTAGTTGGTGCATTTAAACCACTGATGTTCAAAGTGATTATTGACATAAGTGGATTAATATCTATTGTAGATGTTGCTTTTGTCTTTGTTCTTATTTTTATTCCCATTCTTTTGCCTTTTCATTGAGCATTTTATGATTCCATTTTCTTTCCTTTCTTAGCATATCAATTATAATTCTTTTTTTTTTACTGTTTTTAGTCATTGCTTAGAGTTCTCAATATACATTTATAAATAATCAAAGTCAACATTCAAATAATACTATATCACCTCTTGGGCATTGTGAGTACCTCATAACAACAAAATAATCCTAAACTCTCCATTCTGTGTCTTGTACCATTGCTTTCATTCATTTTCTTGTACATAAACATACATAAGTATATTTATATAAAAACATCATAATCATGTCCATTATTGGCATTATTACTTTGAACAAATTATTGCTCATTAGATAAATTAAGTATAAAAAAATAAAAGTTTTTATTTTTCCTTTACTTGTATGTTTCTCCAATACTCTTTTTTTAAATGTAGAACTAAGTTTCTGATTGAAACCATTTTCCTTCTCTCTAAAGCACTTTTAACATTTTTTGCAACGCAAATTCTCAGTTTTTGTTTGCCTGAGAAAGTGTGTATTTCTCTTTCACTTTTAAAAAATAATTTTACAGGTCACAGAATTCTAATGGTATTTTTTTTTCTCTCAACACTTTAAATATTGTACTCCACTCTGTTATTATATGCACGGTTTCTGTGGTTCAGATACAATTCTTATAATTTATCCAAAGTATCGTTTTTCAACTTCTGGACTTTTTTTATTATTTTTAAATTTATCTTTGATTTTTTTGCAGTTTCAAAGTGATATGCTTAAATGTAGAGGGAAATTTAAACTGCTTGCAATTCTTTGAGTTTCCTGGATCTTTGTGTTGGGGTGTTAGACATTAATTTTAGAAAATTCTCATTAGTGTTTCAGATATTTTCTGTTCCTCTCTATATCTCTTTTTCTGATATTCCTATTATGCATATGTTACACCTTTGATAGTTGTCCCACAAGTCTTGAACATGCTGTTATTTCTTTTCCAATATTTTTTTCTTTTTTCTTTTCAGTTTTGGATTTTTTTATTGCAATATATCCATAGAAATTCTTTCCTCAGCCATGCCCAGTCTACTAATAAGCCCATGAAAGGCATTCATCATTCTCATACAGTGTTTTTAATCTGTAGCATGTCTTTTAGATATTTCTTAGAGTTTTTATTTCTCTGCTTCATTGTGTATATATGATTGCATGCTCTCTACTTTACTCATTATACTCCTAAGTACTTAATCATAGTTGTATTAAATTTTCAGTCTGATAATTCCAACAACACTTTCATATCTGACCGGTTCTGCTGCTTGCTCTCACTATTTAAACTGTGATTTTGCTTTTCAATGTATCTTTAATTTTTTCTTGCTAGCAAGACATAATGTGCATGGTTCTTGTGCAGATTTTTCTCCTGTGAGTTTCTGCTCTGGAAAGTTGTGATTCTCGGTCTCCGTCTCTTGGTCTCTCCTATTTGGAGGGTGATGGTTTGCTCTGTGCTCTTACTTCTCTTACAAATCCAAGAACGGTTGCATTTTTAGTTTATTCAACCTTTTACTTGTTGTTAGGGTTGAATGGAGACTTCCAAGCTTTTACATGCTGGACCAGAAACCAGAAGTTCTCCTTATAATTTTGTTTCACTTAGAGTATAGAAAAACATCTGTTTCATTGATGGTGCTTAATAAACAGATCTTATTAAAAATGTGTGAATTTTGCTGCTTGAAGATCTGGAAGCGGTAAAATTAGTGTGTTTTTCTTCTATAGTCAATCAAGAATCACCATTCCATTAAGCTTTCTAAGCTTATTTCAGCCCCATTATCTAAGTCATTTTAGAAATTTGACAGTGAAATGAATAAATGGCATTTAATTGTGTCATATATAAATATGCTAACTTGAATTTACTTGCATTTCTCCATCAAGATAGAAATTTATTTAAGGCAGGACCATGTCTTTTATTGTCATCTTTTTTGATATTACTAATTGTTAAAATGCAATATATTTTAAAAGACTAATAATCAAGGATTCTGTATGAGATTTTCTTTGCAAATAACATGTAATGATTGACTAACGTGGCTCATATGGTATAGAAGATAACTAGATATCACTCAATAAACAAATTTGGAACAGTTAAAATGGTGATAAATATGACAATGCACAAATGAAGAGAGAATTATGGCTTTATCAATAGACATATTCCTATTAGTTTATTGAATTTCTGATGGTATTCATCATATAATTTTACGCACATATTTTCCACACTGATTAAAATCATGATGAGGTACCACAGAATATAAAATAAACTTCTGATAATTTTCTTGAATTTTCAATATGTGTAAGGTTTCACTAGTGAAGTTAAATGAAATTCAGGGACATCAATCTAAAAGCCAAACTACTTGTAGTCTATTTACCTAGATAAAAGCCTCATACTACTGCTTACCCTCACCTACTATTATTTTTATGTTTTTTGTTAAAATACTATTGTTCCAAATAGAAGAAAAAAAAAGAATTACAATCCCCACATGTAAATTTGTAACCCAGTGTGGCTAGTGAGTTCATAATGAACTACATTATTTGAAGGAGCATTTTGTTATGGAACATGGTTTTTACTTGCTCTCTTATTTCTGTTCATTAAAACAATGAGCACATTGTAATGAATAAAACATTTATATGCCATTTATTACATCTATTACTAAGGTTCCAATACTGATCATAAGCTGAATTCATGCTCTCCCATGTCCATGCCAAAATCCATTTAATAGACACCTAAGAATTCTTGAGAAAACAAAAGATTATGTTTTTTAGAGGCTGTCAATATCTGTATATCTTTTGGAAATCTAAACACTGTTTATTTTGGAAAGTAGATTACACGAACAGATGGAAATTGAAACTTTGTGGCATATGGATAATATATATCTAATTTACTTTGTGCTGAATATCATTCTGTAATTATAAAAAGTGCATTTTCAGGAATAAAAATAACTAGAGAGTATTCATAAAGGTATAGGGAATTCTATTCAATCTAACTCATTGAACTACTCAGGATTTCTAAAGAATCTTAAGTCAAATTTATTAACACATAATTATTGCCTCAGTGACTTGATGCCATGAAGAACTAAGTTCTTACACATTGGTAATTCTTGCAGTACTGAATCTTACCACTTTAAACACCAACATTTTAAAATATTACTTATATTTGTTGGAATTCTAATATGTGCTATATACTTTGAGCTGAGAAAAAAATCTTTACTACATTTTTACACTACAAATTAAAAACAAACACAAAATTAGAAATTAAAAATTATGAATTCATAAACTTTTAATGAATCCAAAATATTAATAATATATTAAATATAAATAATACATTGAAATAAAGAATATTACTAAAATTATAGTACTTGACAAAAAAACTGAGTAGAATTAAAATGATCAAAGATATTAAAATTCTTCTTACAAGATTTTGTTATAAAATATTAGCCAATTGTAAAGATAAAATCAATATGAATGAAATACTAATCTCTTTTTTAATTTATTGTAATGTTAATTAAATCCGATAATTTTGCTGATTTGCATTGTGTAATGCTAAGATGGGAGTTGAGGAAAAAATTGGTATGAGTAGCTGTGTTGGTAGAGAAAGAATGGCAAGTAGCAATAGCAGATGCTGTCAAGGTTTGCAAAGGGATTTGAGACATTACCCTCGTATAAAATCTGAAATTACTTCACCAAAGCTAACCCATAGTTAATAGTATCATCATCATCGTCATCAACATTTAAGAGAATATGAAATATTCATTAAGTGCCAATTAAGTGGACGAGAAAGTCTGGAAAAACATTTGAAAGAGGTAAGAATTTGACCCATAAGAAAGAAAAGCACTTAGAAAAATGGAAATATAGACAAGAAGATTACTTTACCTAAACATTAGTGTGAGTAATAATATGAAAAGAAATCATGTATTTCTCTGTTTCCAGGAATGCGTTGTGCTTATGACTCATAAATGTGTGAGACTATACTTACATAGTATAAACCCAGTTGAGTAAAAGCACTATATTTACATAGCTATTAATTCAGCCACTCAATTTGCATATCATTTGCACTTCATTACCATACCTGTCAATCAGTTCTGGACACCAGCCAGGAAAGTAGAAAACACTCAGTCTTAAATTATATGAGAAAAATTTAAAGAAAAAAAATATGATGAATTCAACATGACTACATTATGTGTTTTAGGAAATAGAGTCATTGGATTTGGTTATAATTATGACTGAATTCTTTAGGTACTTTATGAGCACTAGAGGTATCAATCATATTATTTAAAATAAAATAATATATTTGAGTCAAAATTTACTTTGTAATATAATTGTATATTTATAAAGAATGAGTTTTAATGAAGAAAATTCTATGAATTTAGATAGTCATTTTTTAAAAAAAAATATGTGTTTTGTTTTGAGGAGTGATTTTTAAGGTTAAAGTATTAGAGCTAAAATATATCATTCATTTATGATTAATAAATGATTATTTATGATTCATAGAAAATTATTCACAGCATGGTGATTAAGATTTTGAGTTTTTGAGTGAGCTAAATCAGAATTCAAATCTCTTTTTTCCAATTTACTCCTGTCTGAAATAGGTGAATTCAGTTTAATTTTAATAGAATGAGAATAATGATCAATATATGCCCATTAGGATTTTTTTGTTTGTTTTCTGTGAGAGTGAATATAATAATACCTTTACTGTATTCTCATTATGTGTGCCTCAGAGTGACAACTCAATGAATAATAGTTCTTTATTTGCTTTTTTTTTTTTTTGCATCTTGATAGCTAGCACACTTTGTGTCTGTAATGCAGGCCTGCTAATGGTATATTGAAAGCCTGAGTCATGATGGAAACGGGGTACAATTCCACATATGTTAACTGACTGGGTGTTTCACTAGTCTTCCAGATCTGTCAATCCTCTCTTCCCTAAAACTGCCTTCAGATACTTACAAGGTTCCTCTTAGTTTCCTTTCAGAAGTCTTCTTGCACTGATAGTTTTACAAAATTAGTTATTTCATTTGAACTTCTTTGAATTTTTCCATAAGATATTTGATAATAGACACTTGACTGTCTACTAAGTCAGGTTCTTTTTACTTAACTCTTTTAGTGAGGTTTTTGTCAAACACTTGCTATATAATTTAATACATTTGTCATGGCTGTACCATTTTTTTAAAATATTTTTATTTATTTATTCATTTTAGAGGAGAGAGAGAGAGAGAGAGAGAGAGAGAGAGAGAGAAGGCGGGGGAGCAGCAGAAAGCATCAACTCCCATACGTGCCTTGACCAGGCAAGCCCAGGGTTTTGAACCAGTGACCTCAGTGTTCCAGGTCAATGCTTGATCCACTGCGCCACCACAGGTCAGGCTTTTTTTAAATATTTTTATTTATTCATTTTTTTTAACATTTTCTGATGCATATTGCCAAATGGCTCTCAAGAAATGTTGCATAATTCCATCAGTGGAATGTAAAAGTGGGCAATAATTTAAAGACTAATAGCTTTTAAAATTTTTTTTCTTGTGTTAAAAGAACCCTTAACTTTCAAAGGCATTTTCTAGTTATGAAGTGTAAGACACTGAGTACATTGCAAATGCTCTCAGTATTTTTCATCTTTACAGTAAGATAGTTGAGCTACGTTAATGAACAACATATGCGCTTAATAGAAATTCAATAATGTATGCAAAAAAGTATAGATTATTACTTTGCTATGTATTTATATCATAAACATTAAATATAAAACAATTAAAATACAAATCATGTATAAAACAATTGTAGTTATGGAAAAGAAAATACTTTATCATGCAAAGATGTAATGCTTCATATATCTGCATCTGAGACTTAGGGAGGCCAAAATCACTAGTGGAGTACTAAGAAAAGTGAATTTATTTTCTTCTTTTTTTTTCAAGTGAGAGGAGAGGAGTTAGAGAGACAGACTCTCACATGTGCTCTAACTGGGATTCAGCCAGCAACCCCCATCTGAGGCTGATGCTCTGTCCATCTGGGGCCATGCTTGCAACTGAACTATTTTTAGTGGTTGAGGCAGAGGCTCCATCAGCACCTGCGGTTGATGCGCTTGAACCAAATGAGCCATGGCTGTGGGAGGGGAATAGAGAGAGAAAGAAGAGGAGTGGGAGGGGTGGAGAAGCCGATGGTCACTTCTCCTGTGTGCCCTGACAGGGAATCAAAAGTGAATTTTAAGAGAGAGGCAGAAATAAAAGACAATTTTTCCGACACAACTAAATCAAGTCCTCAGAAACCAGGAATAATTAAATATCTTTGCAATTAGTCCAGAGAAGTATGTATCATTTTTCTATAAAGATGCCAACATTTCTTAATTGAATGAGAATACCTTGCTTCAACAGGGGTTAGAGACATTGAAAATCAGTATAGATTTCTGATTGGATAGCTCAGTTATGTAGGTCTCGCTGTGGGGACTTAAAACTCACTTGTACTTCTTCTGATACTCTTCTGTTTCAATCCATTCAGTATATCTTTTTTTTCTTTTCTGTTTTCCTCTCCGATGGTGAATAGTCTTTTACCAGTATGACCACATCTCTTAACTGCCAGTGCTACCTGTCTTACATTCAGTTGTGTAGTTGTGAATAACTTATCATGCTTAGCTTGAGTCCTAGCAAGTCTTGGTCCAGATACAAATATCCTATCTTTTACATTGAGTATATATTTATTTATTGGATTCTGGATATATACATTTATTCTGACAGGATAACATTTATAAAACTAGGAAGAAGTGGCCCTGGCCGGTTGGCTCAGCAGTAGAGTATCGGCCTGGCGTGCGGAGGACCTGAGTTTGATTCCGGGCCAGAGCACATAGGAGAAGCGCCCATTTGCTTCTCCACCCCCACCCCCTCCTTCCTCTCTGTCTCTCTCTTCCCCTCCCGCAGCCAAGGCTCCATTGGAGCAAAGATGGCCTGGGCGCTGGGGATGGCTCCTTGGCCTCTGCCCCAGGCGCTAGAGTGGCTCTGGTCGTGGCAGAGCGACCCCCCGGAGGGGCAAAGCATCACCCCCTGGTGGGCAGAGCGTCGCCCCTGGTGGGCATGCCGGGTGGATCCCGGTTGGGCGCATGCGGGAGTCTGTCTGACTGTCTCTCCCCGTTTCCAGCTTCAGAAAAGTACAAAAAAAAAAAAAAAAAACTAGGAAGAAGTAATTGATACTTTAGAGAAAACTTTGATGAAACAAATGACATTTTATCTCAAATAACTCTCATCCACTGTTGGTGGGACTGTAAAGTAGTACAACCATTATGGAGGAAAGTATGATGGTTCCTCAAAAAACTGAAAATAGAACTACCTTATGACCCAGCAATCCCTCTACTGGGTATATACCCCCAAACCTCAGAATCATTGATACGTAAAGACACATGTAGCCCCATGTTCATTGCAGCACTGTTCACAGTGACCAAGACATAGAAACAACCAAAAAGCCCTTCAATAGAAGACTGGATAAAGAAGATGTGGCACATATACACTATGGAATACTACTCAGCCATAAGAAATGATGACATCAGATAATTTACAGCAAAATGGTGGGATCTTGATAACATCATATGGAGTGAATTAAGTAAATCAGAAAAAAACAAGAACTACATGATTCCATACATTGGTGGAACATAAAAACGAGACTAAGAGACATGGACAAGAGTGTGGTGGTTACCAGGGGTGGGGGGAGGGAGGACGCAGGAGGGAGGGAGGGAGAGAGTTAGGGGGAGGAGGAGGGGCACAGAGAACTAGATAGAGGGTGACGGAGGACAATCTGACTCTGGGCGAGGGGTATGCAACATAATTTAATGACAAGATAACCTAGATATGTTTTCTTTGAATATATGTACCCTGATTTATTAATGTCATCCCATTAACATTAATAAAAATTTATTAAAAAAATAGTAATTCCAATAAAATGAAAAAAATAACTACCACTTTCATGAAGAAAATGTAATATGGTGGTTTGGTTATTTAATCAGGCAGTATCAAAATTTCCAGTTAATAAATAGAACTAAGAAATTAAACAAAAGTACTATAAACTTGATAAGGTTTGGGAAATGTTAATAGACAGTTATGTTCATATTTGTAATTATTAGGTGGATAAAAATCAAAATTTCATTCAATTATTATTAAAGAAATTGTCAGTTTATTATCGACTAATCTCATTTTCATTTTTGATTGGTAGTTTAAAGGAAGTGATACATGATAAATATGAATGTGGATAATTAATTTAATAGTAATTCATGAACATTTGAAAGGTTTTCCTCTTTCATTAAGTGTATATGCAGATTTGGAAAGACTGCAGACAGCAAGGAGGAGATACGGTCTATCTGTCGTGGCTATTAGAACAGCAGAGCTGATTCTGGCCACAGATAGGATGGCTACAGCTTGACAGCCCTCGCTGCCCTGTCACCAGATCTTTGCGGATAAGATGCAGAAACACACAGGATGCTATAAAGGATTGTAGACTGAGTGACAGGTGATTGCTGATGAATGGATCATTGTCTACTATGATAAGATCTCCAACAATATCTTTCAGAGTTCTGTTCCTTTAAAAATGTCCCATTCAACAGTTTTATCTAAGGCCTTCCTGAACACACAGAAATCATGATTATCTTATTTGTGGGTGACACAAATCTAGACTGGTAGTTAATACATTGAATGCAAAATTTGGATTCTAAAGATCTTGCCAAGTTTGAAGAATGGCTTGAATCGAACAAGAAAAAAATTTAATGGATAGCACAAAGCTCCACACTTAAGGTAAGAAATTAAAAATAAAACTGAGTTACAATGAAATTGAAATAATGAAGTAATGCCATTTTTTGGTAAAAATGATTTTGAGGACTTGGTTATCTCTATGATCAACACAAATTAATATGATTTAAGACTATCATAAATTAGCTTTAGGTCTACTGATGGAGACACAGTGTGTACATGACAAGAGTAGACTATACTGTGATCACCAGTACTGAATTTGGGATACATGCTGGAAATATAGTCTATAGAACCAAAATAAACTCACTTCCTTATACTTTGTATCCAGCTGTATGAATCACATTTTCAGGGAATGGCTGACATATTCAAGATTACTCTAAATATAATTTAAAAATATATATCCAAAAAAGAAAGATTACTTAGGATGATAAAAGAAATGTACTAGTATTTGGAACACTCCAATTAAACAGGTATTGAAGCACATGCTAATTGTTATGTATGGGAGAGGTGGCAAGTATCAGAACTTGAGCAATTAGTGATTAGGACACAGTCGGTGACTCCGTGGAGCCCAAGTCTAAGATAATGCCAGGGAGAAACACTGAGTACTTGAAATCCATGCCCATCAAATGACAACCTTACTCAAGAAATGTCTATTAGTTACAGTTGTTATCAGTTGAGACTTAGACTGCCCAGAGGGAACAACATAATTGAAGTAATAATAGGTGAGTTGATGCAGTAAAACCAGGAATTACCAATAACACACCTTAAATGGCCAGAACAAATTTTTCTGACAATTTCTGAATGTGGTGAGATCAGATATTATTCTCAGTTATCGGAAAAAATCATACCTGACATTTAAGGTCGTCTCTCACAGGCTGGTGCTGCAGTTAGGGGGCTACCTGTAGAGCTCTAGAATCCTTTGCCAGGGAGAGCTGTAGAGCTGTGAGTGTCCGTGCTTCCCTGTGAGAGGAGCGTGCTTTCCTCTAGGCGCGGTCATGTACCTTGCATCAGCCAATGGACTGCAACGGGACGTGACATGTGAGGCGCTGGGAAGATGTTTCCAGAGCTTTCGGAGGGAGGTTCAGTCACTGCACTTTTCCTTCTGCCACGAGAGCATGCTGGGAGCTGCACATGGGCCTGGATTCCAGCAGGCAGGACATGCGGAATGCAGCTGAGGACTTAGGACAGGTGCGCAGGTGAAGGGAACGTGAGTAAAGAAGCCTTTGTTTTGTTAGGCCATTAAAATTTGAAGATTGTTACTGAAAACTTCCCTAGGAAAATCTGCCGGATGAAATGACAAAAATACCCAGAGGGAAGTATCTATGATCAGGTCCTGGGGTCAGCCTCTTGGACAGGCCACATCCAGCTTCCATTTTGCTATTTCACTGATTTAAGCTTCTATACCAGGCTTCCAATCCTAGAGCCCTGTTGAGGGAAGGCATGAAGGAGAAGTTAACTCCTTACACTGGGCGAAGAGGGTAAATCGAGAACAAAAACAACAAGCTTGTTCTCAATTTAATAAAAATGTATCTAGTAATTAGAAATGTTTCAAAGATGGACTTGACCGAGGCAGGCTGCTTGCCATTATTGAAGCCATTATTGTAGAGATGGAATGGTCACTTTTCTGGGATATCAGGGGAAAGCATCACAATAACGCATCAGGCATAATGATTCAATAAAACTCTCCACTAGAATGCAATCATTAGCACTGCCTCTATAAGAGCCCCCAACACTTACCTAAGTAAAACAAAAAAGATGGTAAAAATGACCTTTGCCCTATCTTCTCTCCCTCAGTGCCCTTTTTCTGTTTTCAGTTACAGGAAAATTGAGTACCATGGTTTCCATACTTCTTCTTTCTCTATGTCAGGTAAGGTATTTGGACACACCACCCAGATAGTCAAAACCATGTAGTAGAATATCAAAAAATTGGCTTAAGCTTGGTTCTGCTTTATATTTATACTATTAATTAGGGCAGATCATTTTAATCCCTCCTTGAACCTGGATTATTTATTAACCAGTTGTGATAATACTTCTTCTGCCTACTTTATAGTGATGTTGTCAAGTTGAAACAAGATGATTTAGTGAATGCATTCATTACATGAGCGTCTCTCTATACATAATTATACTCTGGAAATGATTGCATCCCAATGTAGAGTTAAATAGAATGAAAAGTTACTTATGTGGAAATTAAAATAAGACTTTTTTTCAACAGAGATTCTTACCAGGATCTGTCAAACTAAACTATAGCACTTAGGTTCTGTAAGGATAAGTTTTATTTTCCTAGCTGCAAGATTTCCTTAAGGGAGTAGGTGATTATTTAGTAATTGAAAACAGGCAACAAGGATTTGTTTAAAATGTATTTTTTTTATATAATTGACTGCGGAGAGTCCTGATGACCTAAAAGACCTATGCAGATTTGCTATTCATTCTTCTTACTCAGAGTCACCATTCTTATTTAAGATATGTGAATAAAAATTGAAGGACAATAGAAATTGACCAATGACACAAAATTCTTTATGAAGTTACTTAATTTTGTATTTTTATTTTTATTTTGTGACAGAGAGAGTCAGAGAGAGGAACAGATAGGGACAAACAGGAAGGGAGAAAGATAAGAAGCATCAATTCTTCCTTGCGGCACTTTAGTTGTTCATTGATTGCTTTCTCATATGTGCCTTGACCGTGGGGCTACAGCAGACCAAGTGACCCCTTGCTCAAGCCAGTGATATTGGGCACAAGCTGGTGAGCCTTGCTCAAACCAGATGAGCCCGTGCTCAAGCTAGTGACCTCAAGGTCTCTAACCTGGGTCCTCTGCGTCCCAATCTGAAACTCTATCCACTGTGCCACCTCCTGATCAGGTATTATTTAATTTTTTTGTTTGGTTTTGTTCTTTTTTTGCATTTTTTTGAGGTTAGAAGTGGGAAGCCAGTCAGACAGACTCCCGCATGTGCCTGACCAGGATCCACCAGGCATGCCCACCAGGGGGCGATGCTCTGCCCATCTGGGGCGTTGCTCCATTGCAGCGGGAGCCATTCTAGTGCCTGAGATGGAGGCCACAGAGCCATCCTCAGTGCCTGAGACAACTTTGCTCCAATGGAGCCTTGGTTGCAGGAGGGAAGAGAAAGATAGAGTAAAGGAGAGTGAGAAGGGTGGAGAAGCAGATGGGTGTTTCTCCTGTGTGCCCAGACTGGGAATTGAACCCGGGACTTCCATACGCTGGACTGATGTTCTACCACTGAGCCAACCGGCCAGGGCTTATTTAACGTTTTAGTTGCTTAGAACAGTCAATATTATTTTATCTTAGTTTCAGAAGTGCAATATAGTGGTTAGCCATTTAGATGACTTACAGTAGATTTTCCCAATATTTCAAGTACCCACATGGCACCATGGTACTAACTTGAAACATAATTATCAAAATATTATTGACTATATTCCTTATGCTGTACTTCACATTCCAACATCACTCAACTTGATGACAGTGTAGAAAGCAATAAAATAAAACTACAAATAAATTTGGGAAAAAAATGAAAGTAGGCTTTGTATAGATGTAAGTAATCAAAGGCTACTAAAAGCAATTCAAAAAAATGCACACGGAGAAAGTTGATTCTAGACATAGTGTGTGTGTGTGTGTGTGTGTGTGTGTGTATGTATATATATAGTCCACTCCATTTTGTCCTGCTATCCAACTTTCTGGAATTTATCATCTCATAATCTCGATATGCCATATACCCTCATTCTTCTATACTAGTACATGTTTATGAGCCAAATTAGGTTTTTTCTTAGCTTTGTCCTTACTGTCATCCCCATACACTCCCAAGCTGTTAAATTACTTGTCCTCCCTCCTCAAATGCTTCACTTTTTCAATATTATGTATTTCAAAGATACGTTCTAGTGACTTGCTAATATGTAACTGGTAATTAGGGGTTATGGCATTATGAAATAAGCTATTTATAGATTAATTTATGCTAAAATTTTGGATGGTATGATAAAATAAAATGAATTCACAAGAATAGTGAGATACAGTATCTGAGACCAGGTATTTAAATTGTCATTACAATCATATTATAAAATTGTCCTAATTAAAGGAAGTATCTAGATATTTGACCACAGCAAAACTAGAAAAAAAATACTAATCATCCTTGAAAAGGAATAGATTAAGTACTACAAATAAACTTTACAATTAGAAAAGACTGTAAGTTTTTTTTTCTTTTCAGTACTTACTACATGAGAGATAATTTATTTTATTATTGCACTGTGATTTATCTAGTTCTTTCTGACAGTTTCTAAGTTCCATCTGTTTTCATCAGAAAGGTAGTGGCAGTTTATGCATCTTTGCTTTGGAATAGAGCATGTTTTTTTTTTTTTTTCATAAGCAATATTCCCTTTAAAGTCAAGAAAGAGAGTTTGGTAAACACTTTAAGAAAGATTTTTTTGTAAATGTACATGATATTCTCTTTATAATGTCTTTAAGAACTTGAAAATTGGTCATGCTGTGATAGGAATGAACATAAATTTAAAAACAGTTAATGGTTTTACTTATATTCTCCTATTTATTGTACATTGTCAAAATAGATGTGTGGGTAGTGTTATAAATGTAACTGATTTCTTGAAGTTAATAACTAATGCTGAGTAAATCTGCAACAGTGCTATAGTCTGTTAAGTTTCAAATTATGATTATAATTTTATTTAACAGACCCAGATATAGGCTATAGTTTTTCATTATTGTGAGCCTGAATAGGAGTAGTTCTCAGAAAGGCTCTTGTTAAAAAGCCCGAAGTAGTGAATTAGAAAATCTAAACATGCTTTATGTTTCTGATATTCTCCTTGACTACTAAATATGTAGGACTGTCAAGCATGAGACGCTTATGGAAATAAGTCAGAAAGGAAGCAGAACTCAACAACATTACAAACTACAGAACATAAATGGTCTTTAAAGACTTAGCAAATGTGCATGTCGCTGCCACTAACTAGATTATGTGAAACAGAACAGAAGGCACCACTACTCAAGCCAAATATTTCATTTAATACCAAATCACAAAAGGGCACAGTTCTGGTGTTAGCAATACCTTAAAGCTTTACTAGTCAGCAATGTATATTTGGATTGTACCCACATTAAAAAGAGAAGATCAATCTAAGTTAATACTCCCTTTATTTTCTAATGCACAACTTAGAGAAATGTTTATTTTGTATTCCTGTATTTGCATACATGCCACTCTCCTTGTTTCTTTGATAAATGTTTTATGGGCAATAAATTATAAATCATACTTATGTATAATTTATCCCTTTAAATACATATTTTATTTTTGGCTTTTTAAATGGAAACCATCTTTAGCGTTGTATTTTTAAGAGATTCAAATTCAATACTTTAAGAAATTCATGAATAAGGCATGTTTCCACCTTAATTTGCATTTTTATAGTGTCTGCTGTAGAACAGTATAGATTTTGCTTTCTGAGTGTACTCTTTCAAGCAGACACGATTCCCTTAAGAATAAGCCTTGAGAAATTCACTTGCCCTTCATAAAACATACATTTCATTATCTCCCTATAAATTGAACACTTTCCTAACATGGTGGTACATTTGTGTCTACTCCCTGAATATTGTAATATCCTCTCATTCACATATACACACTAATACAAACAGAAAATGACCATTTTATTGTGTAGAATTGAATGGCAAGTGACCTGACATGAATCCAAAATGCATTGTACCTTTAGAAAGATGATCTTAAAATTATACAATCTTTTAAGTGAGAAAATCATGATGGAGAAATTAGTTTTCTTCAACATTTGGGACTTGGTTTAATGTGTTAATATATTGGTTAAGGTAGCTATGGGTTTATAAGATATTTAGAATACCTTATAACTTTGTTAATAAAGTACAAGGGAAGAGACTTCTTATACCCTTAGAAAATAAAGCTAAGACACCACTCTATTACATAAGAGCTAAGGTAGGAACTTCTAATCTACTTTCATTTGTTATTACTCTTTTCTATTGTCAGCATTCACTATAGTTACAGTCATATTTAATGACATAATGATTTTTTGTCTTACTTAAAGGTCTCTAATTCTTTCTCTTACTGATTCTCTACTTGTGTCTTTACTCCCAAAAGATGTTGAACTGCTAACTCCAAGTACCTCAGATTATTACTTTATTTGGAAATAGGTTCTTTATCAGGGTAAACATGTAAAAAGGAGGTCATTAGGGTGGGTCTTAATCCAAAGATATTGGTGTTTTTATGAAAAGTAAAAATTTAAACACAGAGACAGATGTACACGGACAAGACCATGTGATGACACACAGAGACTGTCATGGAAGACAAAGGAGTAGAGTGATACTTCTACTAATGGAGGAATAGCTGTGGCTACCAGAGGCTGGGAGAGAGGCATGGAGCAGCACCTTCTCAAGCATCTTCAGAGGGAGTGTAGCAGTACCTTCCCAAGTATCTTCAGAGGGAACATAGCAGTACCTTCCCAAGTATCTTCAGAGGGAACATAGCAGTACCTTCCCAAGTATCTTCAGAGGGAGCATAGCAGTACCTTCCCAAGTATCTTCAGAGGGAACATAGCAGTACCTTCCCAAGTATCTTCAGAGGGAACATAGCAGTACCTTCCCAAGTATCTTCAGAGGGAGCATAGCAGTACCTTCCCAAGCATCTTCAGAGGGAACATAGCAGTACCTTCTCAAGCATCTTCAGAGGGAGCGTAGCAGTACCTTCCCAAGCATCTTCAGAGGGAGCATAGCAGTACCTTCCCAAGCATCTTCAGAGACAGCATAGCAGTACCTTCCCAAGCATCTTCAGAGACAGCATAGCAGTACCTTCCCAAGCATCTTCAGAGACAGCATAGCAGTACCTTCCCAAGCATCTTCAGAGGGAACATAGCAGTACTTTCCCAAGTATCTTCAGAGGGAGCATAGCAGTACCTTCCCAAGCATCTTCAGAGGGAGCATAGCAGTACCTTCCCAAGTATCTTCAGGGGGAGTGTAGCAGTACCTTCCCAAGCATCTTCAGAGACAGCATAGCAGTACCTTCCCAAGCATCTTCAGAGACAGCATAGCAGTACCTTCCCAAGCATCTTCAGAGGGAGCGTAGCAGTACCTTCCCAAGCATCTTCAGAGGGAGCGTACCAGTACCTTCCCCAGCATCTTCAGAGGGAGCATAGCAGTACCTTCCCAAGCATCTTCAGAGGGAGCGTAGCAGTACCTTCCCCAGCATCTTCAGAGGAAGCGTAGCAGTACCTTCCCAAGTATCTTCAGAGGGAGCATAGCAGTACCTTCCCAAGCATCTTCAGAGAGAGTGTAGCCCTGTGGACAACTTAGTTTTAGATATCAGGCCTTCAAATATGTAAATAATAATAATAAGTTATTATTATTTCTCATGTTTTAAGCCAGTTTGTGGTAATTAGTTTCAGCAGCCCAAGGGAACTCAAAATCTAATCCCTATTCTCATTTCTCTTAGGATAAACTTGTCTTTAAGATGAAATGCTAAGTCCTTTCCAGCTCTAGGTCCTGGGTACCCTTCCAGCTGCTGTTACTAATGCTTCCCTTCTCGTTCTACCATGAAGCAATTGTAGGCACATTTTGGTTCTTATAAACGTCTCCTCCTCTTTTTTTTCTCACCAAAACCTCTCCACTCTCGTCTCTGTAATGTCACCACCACACTTTCCCCTGACACATCTCCACCCCAAATGCTTCTTCATTTGACTTCTTTTTATCATCTTTTAGATCTATTATAAATGTCAACATTGCTTCTTCTTTCAGAGGTCTTTCTTATTCTTCTAGTGTCTTTTAATGCTCTCGTCCTCTGTCATGAAATATTTATATTATTTCACTTCACTAATTTGATGTGTCCTTTTCTTGCAAGACTGAACATTTCTCATGTTTTAGCTCTAGTACTTAGCCATCCAGTAGGTAGTTAACAAACAAATGACTGGTAGTATAGCATCTGCCCCGTATTGTACATCTTTGCCTAGGTTTGTGCTTTGTTAGGAGGGCCATGTGTTAACTTCCTGGGGCTGCCACAAAAATGACAGCAACATGGTGGCTTAAAATATTGCAAATGTATTCTGTCACAGTTCTGGAGGCCAGAAGTCTAAACTCAAGTCTTAGCAAGATGGCCCTCCCTCTGAAGATTCTAGCAGAGAATCTCTCCGTACTCCCTTCAATTTCCAATGGCTCCTGGCATTCCTTGGTTTGTGCAGCATAACTCTAATCTCTAATCTCCAATCTCTACTTCACAGGGCTGTTTTCCACCTGCCTCTGGATCTCCAATTCCTTCCTCCTTGCCTTTATAAGCATACCTGTCATTGGATTTAGGACACACCCTGAATCTAGGATGACCTTGTCTCTAGATTTTTTAACTTTATCACATTGGCAAAGACACTTGATTTTCAGATAAGGTCCTATTTATAAGATCCAGGGGTTGGAACTTGAACATTTGCTATTTGGTGACTTCCTCAACCTACTACAGACTAAGGTAAATCGGCATAATTTTATGAGAGCTGTGAAACTGCAGGCATAAACTCAGCTTGTTTGGGGTCTAGATAAAAAAGTGTTGCATGGAATGTAAAGAGAGGCATTTTCTCTACCATTGCATAAAATGCAGTAGTCAGACCTCTAGGGAACCTGTGACTTTGGCAACATGAGGAGATACTGCCTTTGGTATGAACGTGGTGTTCTTGTAGAGGCAGAAGCTGCAGTGATTTTGTGGGACTCCTTACAGCAGAACAAGAGTTTGAGTGGGAAAAGAAGTTGGATGGGGGAGATATGGGGAGGCTGCCACTGAGAGCGGTTTCTGGGGCCTTCTCTAAATAACAGGGAGGCAGATTGAAGGGGACAGTGGCTTTGCTCAGATCCACTGGGATAGGGAATGAATGCCAGTATATTTACCCATAGCCTGGTAAGGCAAGGTGCTATTTATTAATAGTTTAGATCTATAATTCAAATTAAAAAAATAAAGTATTTTATGAGTATATTAAATAAAATATATCAGAAACTTTCAATTAATCATATTAATGTGAAAAGGATGAAATGAATAGTTGAAGTTCAGAGAATTGTCCACTTAATTTTAGCCATAAATTCATCATTTTTCCTCATTAACATCACTATAAAACAGAATAAATGAGTGGTTTGGGTCTCCCTCTCTTTGATTGAAATCTCCTCCTAGTAAGCTTAATTAGAAACAGCAATATAAAAAAGCATAATCAGTCTCTTGTTTAGGTAGAATAACTCTTTTAACTTGACTAACGGCCCACTATTGTGTCATAAATTAGATAGGTTAAAATAGAAAATATCATTGGAAAGTATCCTATTTTATATTATCAGCCATTTTCACTCATCACAAATATATTTTTTCATATTTTCCAATATAATGATGCACTGAAACAATGGTCTTATATGCAAAAGACTTGTTAATGTAATATGTTTGGGGGGAAAACCCACCAAAAAAACCCCATGAAATCAGAATTCTTGGTTTGAGTTCTGAATAGTCACATAACCTTGCATAAATCATTTAGTCTTTCTCATAACTCTAAAGGAATTTCTAGATCTACTGTGCTGTGATTCTAAAGAGGAAAGACATAACTAGATCTGTCTGACTATTGTAACTGTCTCTTTGGAGGACAGATCTGTTTGTGACAATGTGAATGAAGTATTCTATATACCAAAAAATCAGCTGAAAGGTTTTGGCATGTTTCCTGGAATATGTAAGAGATATTTTCACAAGGATTTTAAAAGGAAACAAAAGTAAAACTAGCCCACTTTGCCAGGGGATAACAACCACCATCAGGCAGAAGGGGAGTCTACATGGATTAGACTTTCTACATAGAGGAAAATGAGTCTGTGAGCTATTTTTTTATTACATTAAATCTTCCAGTTAGCTTGGAAACTAACATTATGCTTGGGAAGATCTACCATTTCTAAATCCTTTCATCATCTCTTAAAAGATGCATCGGTGTGTAGGTTGCACACTATGTGAAGAATTGGAATATCATTTTCCTACCTCCGTTTCTTCTTCCTTCACCTTACTCTGTTCTTCTTTTCTACCTTTCCATACTTCCCCTTTATTTTCTTTCCTGTTTTAAGATTATTGCATTAATTTTTTTATTTTATTTATTCATTTTTAGAGAGGAGAGAGAGAGGGAGAGAGAGAGACAGAGAGAGAGAGAAAGAGAGAGAGGAGAGAGAGAGAGACAGAGAGAGAGAAGGGGGGAGGAGCTGGAAGCATCAACTCCCATATGTGCCTTGACCAGGCAAGCCCATGGTTTTGAACCAGCGACCTCAGCATTTCCAGGTCGACGCTTTATCCACTGCGCCACCACAGGTCAGGCCAAGATTATTGCATTAAACTAAGGGCCTTCCTCAATCTTGAAGTTGGATTTACTTGGGGATCTTCTCGAACATCAGAAGTGAGCATTTCTTATCACTTACTTACAATAAGTACATATTTCAAACTTATCCAATAACTTGAAATTCATCCTAGTGTGAAAAAGAAAGATGGCACTAGCATTTTTTTCAAGAGAAATATTTAAAAGGAGGAAAGTCTTTCACTTTTAGTGTTTTGTTTTTTTTGTGACAAGATGAAGATAGCTAGTAAAATTACAAAGGTTCTTCTCAGTATGAATATTAAAACCAGTTTTCTTGTTAAAGAGTGATGTTAGATAAGTTATATTTCTCTCATATTTTTTAAAAAGCAACAAATAAAGCCTAGTCTATTTAAGATAAGTCATTGCATAATTACCATCTTACGAAATATGAAAATATTTTTGGATTGTCAATTAAAATTAAAATGTGAATTTCTGAAGATAATTAAGAGAGGAAATTTAGAAACATCCATAACATGGTATTAATGGGACTTGCTTTTATTTAAGACATAAACTTAATACATGTAAATCAGATTTTTACAGGAAATACATTCTAAAAGAGAATTACAGTTTTATCATAACAACCAGACTAAAAGACAAAAGTTCTGGCTTTTAATTACTTCTTATACTAAATGTAAAAATTCTTCCATGCTTTTGGTTTTACATGAAGGACTTATGATTTTCATTTACTCATATCAAATATAATGTAAAGTCAACTCTTTATTATCGTAGTCAACAGATACGTTATTGGTTATATTACTTGAATAACAATAAAGTTCTTAATGATATATACAAGAAATTCATAAAAAAAGGGAACACAGATATTTTATAAATATATAGGAATTTTTTCAACTTTATTACTAATATGAGACACATTACAAAAAGATACACACATTTGTGTACTTTAATATTAAAATAATGATAACTAAGTTAATGAAAATAATAAATTTTTAGAAGTTTTCAAAAGGAATTTAGCAACAAATAGCCTTATGTTGTTTATAGCAGCTTTACCTCTAGTATTTTATCATAAGATAATTAGGAATATTAAATATATAGACTATAAATGCAACAATTATTTAGTAATAGCCTCTTTTCTCAAGATTGAATTGTCAGACACTGGCTAGACACTTTAAATGGCTCATTTCCAACAATCTTTCTATCCATTCTGGTCTCTTTTGGTTTCCAGTTCAGCATATAAGAAGCAAGGAGGTTACAACTTCATCCTAACAACAAATAAAAAACAGAATAGTCCTGACTGGATAGCTTGGTTGGTTAGGTTGCCAGGACATTTAGAGGTTGAGAGTTTGGTCCAGGTCAGGGCACATATAGGAACAGATCAGTGTTCCTGTCTCTCTCTCTCTCTCTCTCTCGCTCTCGCTCTCACTCTCTCTCTCTCTCTCTTGCCTTCTATTCTGTCTTTCAAATAAACATATATAAAATATTTTAAGTAAAAAAATAAAATCTTGAAAATCACCAATTCTTCTTAGATCCATTAAAAAATTGAAGTCACAAGACAAACAGCTACCCCCAAATTATAGAGAGAAACATGCATTATAGAGGATGACCCCTTAGAGAAGAAGCCCAGGAACAGAAACCTCCATGGAAACCAGTGTCTGCCTAGGCAGGACAACTGGCAGTAGAATTGAATTACTGGAGGTTCAGTGTGGATAAGTTTGAGGATAAAACTTCAGGGAGACACAGTCTTTGGGGAGTTCTCATAGCTTTTTGAGCTTTACGTTTAAGAGCCCTCCTAATTTCTCACAGTGAAGTTTGTAGGAAAATCGCCTCGTGTTTCTGGCAAGGAGAGAGGAAGAGTAGCCATTTTGAAATACTCAACTCCAGTCCCTCTAGCTGTTCTGTCACAAGCCAGGGGTATAGGTTCACCAACAGACTGAGACCTAACCATGTGCTATAGGATCCTTCTTTGCCCCTCCACACCTCACCACCACATCACTAAAGTTTGGATTACCAGTACCTTTTTCCTGATACATCATATCCATCATATTTCAACAACAACAACAACAAAATATACGAAGTGTAATAAAAGGCTAACAACACAATCTGAAGAGACAAAGCCAGCATCAGAGCCAGGGGTAGCATGAGTGTTGGATATATCGGACTGAGAATTTAAAATAACTATGATCAATATTTCAAGAGTTATAATGGAAAAAAAGAGACAGCATTCAATAGTAGATGAATAATATAAGCAGAGAGATGAAAACTCTAAGAAAGAAATAAAAAGAAATGCTAAAAATTAGAAACTTTTGTAAAAAAAAAAATAAGGAATGCCTTTGGGCCCTTTCCTGTTGGCTCAGTAGGAGAGTGTGTGCCTGGTGTGTGGATGTCTCGGGTTTGATTACCGGTCAGGACACATAGGAGAATCAACCATCTTCTTCTCCACCCCTCTCTCCTTTTCTTTCTTTTTCTCTCTTTCTTCTCCTCTTGCTGCCATAACTAGATTGATTTGAGTGCACATTGGTCCCAGGCGCTGAACATGGCCGTGTAGCGTCTGACTCAGGTGCTAAAAACAGCTTGGTTGCAAGGATGTCCCAGCTGGGCAGAGCATCAACCCTAGAGTGGATCCCAGGAGGGGTGCATGATGAAGTTTGTCTTTTGTGTGTGTGTGTGTGTGTATGTGTGTGTCAGAGACAGAGAGAAACAGAAAGAGGAACAGGCGCAGAAAGACTTGAGAGGAGAGAGATGAGTAGCATCAATTCTTTGTTGCAGTACCTTAGTTGTCCATTGATTGTTTTCTCCTATGTGCCTTGACTGGGGGGCTACAGCAGACCAGTGACCCCTTGCTCAATCCAGTGACCTTGAACTCAAGCTGGTGAGCCTCGTTCAAACCAGATGAGCCTGCACTCAAACTGGTGACCTTGGGGTTTCAAACCTGGGTTCTCCGTGTCCCAGTCCAACACTCTATCCACTGCACTACTGCCTGGTCAAACGAGTCTGTCTCTTTATCTCCCCTCCTCTAATGGAGAAAACATTGAAAAAAAAAGAATGCTTTTGATGGGCTCATTAGTAGATTGAACATGGCTGAGGAAAGAATCAGTGAGTTTGAGGCAATGTCTAACCCTTTGGTCTTAAGCTAAGACCCAGAGAAGTAAAGGTCATGTAGCTCCAAAGTAGAGGACACCAGATTCCCATCCAAACTGCTCTGATTTCAAAGCAACTTACTTGTCAGTCATTCATTCTCTAGTTTCTTTATTCTCACTTTCTAATATAATGGAAATGAATTAGAAATTAATAATTAGATAGTAGAGGAATATATTTTGGCAAATATTCACTATATATTTTCAAAAAAAAAAAAGAAAAAACCTAAAATATTCCTTCATACTATTTTGAAAACATCAATAAAAATAAAAATAAAAGGAAGAATAATCTTCAAAATTTGAATATAAACAATATTTGAGCCAGCATGCTTCGAAGAAAATGTTGAGAAGTCTATTAAAACTTTTATCATTGTATTAGTGATCAAAAGTAACATATTTTTTTACTTAGTCTATTACACTAATTTTTAGAATTTCAGATTTCAATAGTAATATATAAGTAATTTTTTCCTTATTTTCTACCTTTTCTCTTCTTGTTATCTACCATCATCACATAATAATAGTGATGGTTGATAATACCTAAGAGGAGTTATGTTCATGCAGAATAAGATGCTGTAACATACTCAGCCTCTACAGCGGTGCCCTTTCGTCAGAGTTTTTATGGTTCATATGTTTCAAAAGTGTATGTCATCCAGGTACAAAAGATAATAGATACAGAGAGATGAAGGGTTTTTGTTTTTTTTTTTTTCCCAAACTTGTCACCTTGGAAGATAAAATGACTCTTTATTTTGTAACTCAGACAGGAGAAAAACAGCACATGGCATTGCTGACTGAGCTGCAAAATCAAAATGGACAAATCCTAGAGGAGAAGAAACTTACCATTGCAAAGTTGAGCACCGCTGTGCACACTGCTTGGGCTCTCCTGGTGTCTTCCTGCTGCTGCTCACAGCCCCGGAGGTCCCGCTGACATTAGTGTGCTCCCAAAACAAATCAAAAACAAAAATAATTTTACCATAAGAAAATAAAAGAGTTGGCACAGAAGACTAGTCACTCTTCTGCGCTTGCTATGGAGAAAAGTCGGAGAGGAAGACTAATGCAAAAACTCAGCAAGGGTATAAGGAATGAAGAATGAGATTTTTGTCATCCCTCGTCTTCTTAAAACTAAACATAATTCAAGAGTAAAGAGCAGAGATTCATTTATGACAGAGTCCTATTAAAACATTACGCTCGTACACCACGAGTGGCAGTGAAATTAATCACAACTCTTTTGAAAAGTGTTTTGACCAGAGCAATCAAGAACCATCTACATGTTCACATAGTTTAACATGCATGCGGTGCTATCTACAGAGGTCTAACTATTCATGTTGGTGTTATATACTTGGAAAATTAAAGCCAACCTAACCTACTTTGGTTTAAAAATATCTGTTCAATGGTTAATAAAACCTGGTATATCAACTTGGTGGATCAGTCATTAATAAAAGCCAGATAGACAAAATAGATAGGAACATAGAAAATGCTTAGAGAGCAACGCTGATTTTTCAAAAACAATTCGTAGATTTGTATATATCTAATGATTGAAATTTTATGAGAAATATAAAGAAAAAGAATGTTAGAAACAGGCAAATAAAAATAATAATGCTGCCCTGGCCAGTTGGCTCAGCGGTAGAGCATCGGCCTGGTGTGCGGGGGACCCGGGTTCGATTCCCGGCCAGGGCACATAGGAGAAGCGCCCATTTGCTTCTCCACCCCCTCCTTCCTCTCTGTCTCTCTCTTCCCCTCCCACAGCCAAGGCTCCATTGGAGCAAAGATGGCCCGGGTGCTGGGGATGGCTCCTTGGCCACTGCCCCAGGCGCTAGAGTGGCTCTGGTCGCGGCAGAGCATCGCCCCCTGGTGGGCAGAGTGTCGCCCCTGGTGGGCGTGCCGGGTGGATCCCGGTCGGGCGCATGCGGGAGTCTGTCTGACTGTCTCTCCCTGTTTCCAACTTCAGAAAAATACAAAATAATAATAATAATAATAATAATAATGCTAAATAGCCATCGAATCAATGGATATTTTACTCTACATTTCTACTTTTAATACTTTTATAATGTTATACTTTTCTTATAATAAGAGAATTATAAAAATAATTGAATATTTAATTTTTGCATTCCAGAAATTAGCATTCAGGTTAATCTCCAAAATGTATTTGAGAGATAAATTATTCTAGTATCAAATATGTATAACTTGTGTAATAATCAACATTAAGGAAATATGCATGTAATTACTTTTAACTTGTTAACTTTCCTGTTGCTGATGTGATATGCACAATTTAAAGTAAAAGAATTCAACACGGAAACAAATAGGTGTCACAGTTAAGTTGATGATCTCCAATGTTTTCCAGGATTTCTCAAATGAATACCAAAATGGAAAGTGGAAATGTTTGTATGGTCCACTGTAGTGCATGAAGGAAGGTGATCTGTGGGATAGAACTGAGAAGACAGGGTTGGGAAAATCTCCATTTGCCAGAATTGCCCCAGACCCCGCTGCTGTCCCAAGTGCTAAAGGACTAATAGTTCATCACACTTGAAACATATTGAGAAGCTCTGATTTAAAACATGGGTAAAAAAAATAAGTGAAATGAATGATGATAGATTTCGTGGGAAAATGCGTGTGTGTCTGGGTGACACAGAAAGAGAGAACACTGAAGTGGAATTGGGTGAATGGGGGCTCATAGGAATTCACTTTTCTGTTGTGAAGTTTTGTTACTGTCTAAGTTCGGTTTCAGTAGATAATTATGTTAAGAATGTCACCACCCACACCCTCTCTGCAAATCCTTAAAAAGTACCCTGATCTTCCTTATACAATTAAAAGCAAAGCAAAAGGCAGCCCCTAGTTACTTAGGTAACACATTCACAGGTATATAATCTCTGTTTTCTTTTTTCACTATTCCTTCATAAAGTTGTCTGCAATTAAGACATAGTGTTCAGTTTCATATCTTGTACAGTCATAGATCAGTTTATGGTCCATTGCTCATTAGTTACAGAAATTTATTGGGAGAAAAATGTAAGCTAAGAGTGCTCTAAACGTAGAATGTAATTGCAAGGATATAAACTGACCTTCCTTGAAACAAAGGGAAAAAAATAACAGGACAGAAGTGTTCTTTAAAATGGATAAAAACAGCAGAAAAAAACTGTATCTTATCTGCTTGCTGTTTGTTGTATAATATTAAAAGGGAATAATTATGGTGTCTGAGAACATCAGATTTTAATTTTAAATGGTGTAAGTATAAATGTAATGGCATTTCTCTCTTTCTTTCTCTTTATTTGATTGTTTAATTAAAACCAATTCTTAAAAAAATCTGATGCAGCCTCACAGAAGGGAGGAAATTTATTGACCACTCCTTTCATCAATTTCCTCCAGCATGCAAATTGCTATTCAGGAGTATTTCAGCCTTTTTAACACATGTCGAGTTAGAAAGCTATAGCTGTGGATCTCCTATTATCGTCCAGAATAATCATTTTCAGATGATTTTCTCAGGATGGTGTGCTTCAGCGAGTCTGCATATTTTTCATCTGGTTTTCACTTTTATATACGCTTCAGTTATTAAAAATTATAATAAAATTTTCATACATTCTCAAAAGTGCCTACCAAATATTTACAATTTAGAAACCACTAATACATCATTTCATCAGCACTGAAAAGTATCTTGCCAAGTTTACCTGATTGAATAGGGTTCTGTGATTTCCTCGATGCCATGCAATGAAACAAATCCCCAGGTTTCATTGAAATGTTGAGGTGGTTCTATAGAGTTATATACTGTAACTGTTATCCATAACTTTTAATTCCAAATGCCTGTATTTGCTAAACTAGCTCATGGTTCTTATTGATTAAATTTATAATAACTACATATAAATTTGAATTTATGAAATAAATCCATATGAATAAAATAATTAAAAATTTTTATAGCATAAAAGTTTATGATAGGATTTTTTTATAAAGATTTATTTCTGCAAATAACTACATTCTATGAGTGACGTTGATATTTTGAGGAACACAGATCCTATTGTAATGCAAACTCCCTCTCTGAAAATTTGTAATGGGGAAGTGTGAGAAAGTCTCCAATACAAAACTTACTACTGCAGAAATGTTTTATTATTTGATGTAATAAGAAAGCACTTGCTGCTTGAGCAGGTAGTGGTGCAGTGGATAGAGCATCAGACTGGGATGCGGAAGACCCAGGTTTGAAACCCTTAGGTCGCCGGCTTGAGCATGGGTTCATCTGGTTTTAGCAAGGCTCACCATCTTGAGCCCAAGGTCGCTGGCTTGAGCAAGGGGTCACTCGGTCTGCTGTAGCCCCCTGGTCAAGGCACATATGAGAAAGCAAGCAATGAATAACTAAGGTGCCGCAATGAGGAATTGATGCTTCTCATCTCTCCCTTCCTGTCTGTCTGTCCCTTTCTGTCCATCTCTCTGTCTCTGTCACAAAAAAAGAAGAAGAAAAAGAAGAAGAAAGCACTTGCCTTTGACCTGCGAGGAATGCAGTTGACTGACACCTTCAAGCCACAAGCCACCATGTCTGTGGGGATTCCTGCAACATCTGCATCAAGCCCAAGCTCTCCTCAGGAGGGCTCCAGCCAATGGTTGCTCCCCAGTGGTTGCTCCTGGAGTCTCTTAAATCAGGACCGAGAGGTCCCTATTGGGCTGGGTGAGATGTTGTCAGGTCTGGCCGGTCCTGTTTCCTCTAGTTTTATCCTTCACAGGCATGCTTTCTCCCCTTTAACTTCCAAACTGATATATATTTTATCTGCATCTGTTTCCCTCAAGACATAAACTGCCTCGTTTGGATAAATGTGTATGTGTACATTTTTAAACATTTTATGTTATATCTTTTCATATTTTACCCACTAGAATAAGAGGAAATTTATTAGGAATATAAATATATTCTTTTCTTTTTCTTTACCAGGTGAGAGGAGAGGAGATAGAGAGACAGACTCCTGCATGCGCCCAGACCAGGACCCACCTGACAAACCCCGTCTGGAACTGATGACTTGCGCATCTGGGGCCATGTTTGCAACTGAGCTATTTTCAGCACCTGAGGTGGAGACTTCAGGGAGACATCCTCAGCATCTGGGACTGATCAACTTGAACCAATCAAACCATGGCTGCATAAGGGGAAGAGAGAGAGAGAGAGAGAGAGAGAGAGAGAGAGAGAGAGAGAAGGGAGGGGGGAGGGGTGGAGAAGCAGATGGTCAATTTTCTACCACTGAGTCAATCAGTCAAGACCAATAGAAATTTATCTTAATCAACTCTCTAAGCTAGTAATAGTCACTGTGCTTGGAAATATGAAAATGCTAAAATATAACTTTAAACTTTTTGACATATTTTAACAAAACATATCATAATTCAGTAACCTTATACAATGTTTTTATTACAAAGAAAAATATTTAAAGTTGAGAAGAAATAAACAGCCCTGGCCTGTTGCTTCAGTGGTAGGGCATCATCCCGTCATGGGGAAGTTCTTATTCAATTCCCGATTAGGGCACACAGAAAACGTGACCATCTGCTTCTCCACCCCTTCCTCACCTCCTCTTCTCTTCTTCTCCCACAGCCATGGCTCAGTTGATTCAAGTAAGTTGGCCCTGGGATGCTCAGGATGATTCCATGGCCCTACCTCAGTGCTAAAATAGCTTGGTTGCTGCACAACAGAGCCCTGGTCAGGGTGCATGTGAGAGTCTGTCTCTCTGGCTCTCCACCTTTCACTTAATAATAAAAAAGAAAGAATGAAAATTATTACAACAAACTGTATAATGAGGAATTTAGCTGTGATGAGATAAAAGTGTTAAGTCTTTCATTTTCTTACTTATCTTTAATTTCTATTTATTAATTTAAGATATTCTGGACTTCAAATAGCTTGAAATATCTCATAGTTTCCATACTAGATTGTCTTTCAGTCCAAATGTAGTATTGCTTAGAAAATACCTTTTCTAATATAATCTATATCTCATGATTTCAAACTAAATTAATCAGACATCCATTAGACTAATCTAATTAGACCATGTCCAATTGGTCTAATCTGAAATCTCATCCACATCATAATTATATGCCTATAGTCATATGATTTAGAGAGTAAACTTATCAACTTCTTAATGCTAATTGAGTCTGTGTAGATGGGTAAGCCTCTCTTCTCCAGTTCTTCAGGCTTACTTAAACTTTAACACATTTTACATATAGATTACCTGCTTAGCTGCTGTCATTTTGTGGCTCCTGTGTTACCGTTATCTGGATGCATGCTTTGTTCGTACCCTCTTTCTTACTGTGAGGATATGGTCACAATGATTACTTACATAGTGATTTGTTTTCCACAGTATCAAAATTTTTAAGTTCAAATCCTTGCTTGTGATTATAAGCATAGATATTTCTTGTTTATGTTGATTTTATTAATTTCACTATTTGGTGAAACTCTGGTAGCAAAACAAAAACAAAACCATTTATTAAGATACACTATGAAGAAACCTTCAGTGAATAAAGTTGGTTGAATTTTATAATCTTGAACCATTTCACCTGCTTTCAAGTAGATAAGCATTGTGTACTATCTGAGGCACATTTTGAAAACCAAATATTTTAAAGGCACAAGATACATTACTACATTTAGCAAGCAATTATGATACATATGCCATCAAAAATACTTTTAAAAGACTTTCTTTAGTTCCTTATTCTTTATTCAATGAGAGAAAACTCCCTTAAAGGTTGCAATCTTGTGTTTGCTAAATTGAGTGCTAAAAACTACATATCCATATTCTTTGTTCCAGCATAAAAAGATCTCACTTTTTCCTGTCTGCATGATGTAGTACTTTAGGTAGCTGGCAAAATACACTGCCCATTCAGCAATTATGCAATTCTCTCCTGGTGCAACAAATGTATTCCTTGTGTCTTTATTCTTAGGTTTATTATACTGAGTTAAGAGGATTAATCTGCTGGTGGAACTCTATTATTCTCTACATTAGGTCAGAAGAAGATTAGTTTTACAGAGAAAAAAAATTACAAGGCAAAAGCCACATGTTTGATACTTTATTCTGTTGTTTTAATTAAGCTGGATTCCAGATTATAAGAGTAAATATATTAGGAATGAAATTATTTGGCACTTGGAGTAAGCCTTGATTTCTGGCACTAACTATGTATGTGACCTTAATCACAATATTTAATCTGTACATATAGCCTTGTTTTCTTCATTTGAGTCTCTTGTGTTGTAAATTTTGCCACAACATGGACTCCTATTAAACACATATGAATACTGAAATCTTTACCATCAGAAAAATAACAATATTTTTTCAGCAGGGGATACTGCTTAACATTACTTAATGGAAGTGAGGAAGGGAAATTAACAAATGTTTGTAAGCTTTTATTTATTTGGTCGTTCACTTAATATTGATCACCTACATGAATTAGGAAAAACTCATAAAATTTTAATATGTGCATGTGATTTGACAGAATCATAAGTTAAACATTATCTCATTCTCTCAAACACATGACATCTGTCCACATTTCTCCCAGACCATATTTCTTGTTCATTTCATCTTCATAGTTTCCACTATCATCATACATGTTAAAAACTCTCAAATTTACATCTATGATGCAATCTAAGCTCCTAATGTACAATATGTAGCTAACTTTTTATAAAATATTTCGTACCTTGCTCTATCAGAAAAAAATTATACTCAAAAATATATTTGTGAATTATTTTCCACTGAATTATTGTTTCCACCTATATAATTCCATTCTGATAATGCCACCACTAGCAAACCAAATATTAAACCAAGTTCTTGCAATTACCTCAAACTCTTTTTCTCTAATATTTCCGTATCCAATCATCTCTGATTACTTCTAATGCAATATCTTTCCACATCTTAAATTCTTCCTTTCCTTTTAATATCACATGATGTTTAAGTAGTCTGTCTAATGTCTGACCTCTCAACCTCCAGGATTTCTTCCCCCAATCTCTCTTTACACAGGCACAAAAATGATCTTTCTAAAATGCATAGTCATGCATGTGTTGGGCAAATGAGTTGGTAAAATTTGTAGTTTTTGAGTTTGCTCACTTTTATTGTTACAAAATGGCACTGGGCAGCCACGTGTGTGCTTGCCCTCAGAGCAGAGCAGCAGTTGATTGCAACTTGCAGACTTCCTTACTGCTTGGGAGGGGCCGTTGTTTTGCTAATGTTTGCTGGAGGAAGGGTCTGTGTGGGCCCAGCCAGTTCTGCAGGGAGAGCTAAGAGAATGCAGAGTGCTGGAGAAGAAGCCACGTTTCGCAGAGGGAGAAGAAAGTGTCCAGATGGGGAACCAAAGCTGAGGGGCTTTGGAAGCCCTACTGAAGCTTGTGGGGGCCTTCGATTCTAGGAGGAACCAGAGAAGATTCTCCTGGTTGTTGGACCAGAGAATGTGTCAGGGCTTTGGGAGCCCTGAGTGAAAGGAAATGTTTCCCTGTGTGTTTCCTCTTCTGGCTGATGTGAGACTTCAATAAAGGAATGGCCCACCATTCCTTGGCTCCACTGTTTCTTTACCATCTGCTCGAATCTAGTGAGAACCTGCCTGACCAAGAGGGGGATGGCCACAGGCCATCAGCATGTTTACCCTGTGAAAAGAAATAGCAGAGTTTTACTTGCAACAGTGTCATCTCACCCCTACCTCTACCTTCTTCTATTGCTACCTCCTTCTTCCCTATTGATACTTACTGATACTTAGTATAGCCACATTCAACCACTTACTGTTTCTGAATCTTGTCATTATGTGACTCCACTATGTTGCACCGATTGGTTTAAGTAATCTTTATGTCTTCAACCTTTTAGAATGTTCTATTTGTGCTATGAGCTCCCAAATTAATAATTCCATAAGAAAGATTGCCTGGGTTACACAAATACTTGTTTTCCTTCTTCATGGCCTTTTTCTTTTGCATAATGGTCTCATCTCGTATAGACTAATAGGCTCTGAACAATACACGTCTTATTGTACAAACCTTGCAACACAACAGCAGGAATATCGACTCTGGAGATAGAAATGCATGTATAGGTCGGTATTGTTTCATTTATCTTTGGCAAACTATTTAGCCATCTGTAAAGCCAGGAGCCACCATCAAGGCCATTCACATGCAGGTTCGCATTGGATTCGGACAGTCGGTAAAGAAATGGCGGAGCCAAAAACTGATGGGCCATAGTCTTTAATTCTAGCTTGCACCCGGCGGGCAAGTAAAAATACACACTGGGCTCCAAAACCCAGTCACATTCAGTGCTCACAAAGCCACTGACTTATCCGAGTTTCCTAGAATCAAAGGTTTCTAGCTCACCAGCCTTATTCTCCTCAGTTCCCCATCTCCTTCCTTATCCCAGATACAAACTCTACATAAACCGGCATCTCACTCAGCACTCCACCAACTTGGCTGCTTCTCCTGGCCTCCTCCACGTGGCCTCTCTCTGCTCTCCTCTGCTCTCTCTTCTACTGATAATCTCAGGAACCAAGAGCCGGCAACCTCCTGTTCTGCCCCTATTTTATAGTGTAGCTTCACAACCTCTAATCCAATATACAAAATAGGGAAATCTCCAATACAAAGTCACTTCTCTGAGGCATGATTGGATTGTACCGCCCCACAGCAAAAAGGGTGGGAAAGGCTTAATCCCAAAACCAAGCCTCAGGCTACAACGATTCTCAACACACATTAATATCACCTGGGCAACGGCCTCCATCTTTAACAAAGTGAGCATAATACATTTTATCTGCCCAACACCATCTAAAAATGGAATAATAATTCCTTGGTTTTAAAGAACACAATGTGTCAAAACATATATGTATAGCATTATCTAACTCATGTTCCAGGTTGAGATAAGTGTTTATTAACTTTTTAGTTGCAATAACGTTTACATTTATATTATGGCCTTGATGGAGAGTTGCATTGACAGGGATTTTTCTCTTGATGCAAAGATGAGCAACTCTTTTTATTAAAGGTCTGGTTTTTACTTTAGGTGATTTTTATGTCCAGAACTCTTTTCAATGAACTGGTCTTTGCCTCAAAATAATTAATGCAAAGAAGAAAAACTTTAAAAAGTTTTACAGGACTTCTTTTTTCATCAGTGTTATCCCTGGTTACCAATGGCTTAGGTAATTTTATTTGGGGTATTGCATAAAAGTTTTCTCTAGTGTGTGACAGTATAAATATAATTTTCTAACATTATATGACATAATTATACTAATTTTTTCTTTCTGTCATTTCTAAAATTGAATGCCATTGAAATGTAGAAACACCGTATCCCTGACCATAGTACGAGTTTTGCAAGATTTGCAGATGAGTAAATGAAAAGAGTTCTGTAAAGGCTATAAATGTCCACTAATGTCTAGATTCTGAAAAGCCCTCCGGATGCTGGCTTAACAGCCTCTGTAAAAGGCCAAGATAACCAAGCAGATTCTTTTGCTTTTTTGCTGAGCACTCTCTCCCTAGATTGTTCCAACGATAACCAAAAGCCTGTTTCGCACCTGTAAAACTGATTTGTCTAGGTGTTCACCCCCTCCTCTCTCTTTTTTAGGCCTATAAAACCAAACCTCTAAGTTCATTTGGGGCTGTGAGTTCTTTAGGATGTGAATCCACTTGTGGTCTCTGGCATTAAATTAAAGACTCCTTAATTTGGCTACTTAATTGTGTGGCACATATATATATATGAAGAGAGAGAGAGGGAGAGAGAGAGATAGATATCATGCATGCACACTGATCAGGACTCACCCAACAATCCCCATCTGAGACCGAGGCTTGGAACAACTGAGCTATCTTCAGTGCCTGGGGCCATGGCTTAAACCAATCGAGCCAATGGCAGCGAAAGGGTAAGAGAAAGAGAAGGAGGAAGGAAAGGGGAAGAGAAGCAGACAGCTGTTTCTCTTTTGTGCTCTGACCAGGGATCAAACCTGGGACATCTGTATGCCAGGCTGGTAGTATCCATTGAGCCAACTGACCAGGGCATAAATTGTTTTTTAAAACTCCTTTCTACTGGTTATATTAAATCAAATAAATAATATATATATATTTTTGATAATAGGAACTAGCATGTATACTTAATAAATAATGCATAAAACAACAAAGATTCAACAAATAAAAATTTTACTGCAAACTTGATTCTTCTTTGAGTCTGACAAATTGCAGGTGCTCCAATAAATAAGAGATTAAATGAATAAGTGACTGAGTTAAGTAAAGGAATTAAATCAAAATAGGGCCTGTAAACTGTGATTGTTCATCAGAGTCACCTACAGAACAATTTTCAAGAGCCAATTACTACTTCTAAGTAATGACTTACTGTCAGAAAAAATGGATATAGGGCTATTTTTATTTTGAAAGGTTTATTACATCTTTATACAGCAATGTAAATGCACTTAATGTCACTAAACATTACATTTAAAATGATTAAAAAGATAAAGTATGTATTATGTATATTTTACTACAATAAAAAAAGAAAAAAGTTCTTGATGTTTATTTCTATGGCAGTGATTTTAAAGGTGGAAGGAATATCCTGAGAGAAAAACATGAAAAGTTCCCCTAAAGAGTTGAGAGAGCACATATAGATGAAAAAAATCATGGTGTGCAACAAAATATGAATGTTTTCACTGTATGTTTTCCTTGACCATGACGTAGTGACATAGACTACACTAGCCCTTGTACTGAGTTGATCAACTTTTGTGTCAAATTATTAATCTTTTTGATGCTTATCTTTCCTTACCTTTATTTACCACTCTCAATCTCAAGAGATAACATTGAGTTAAATAATGTCTAAGAGCGCCAGCAACAATCTCAATGTGGGAAATGAATAGTGTCCACACAATATCAATTAATTATGTCTGGATCAGTGCTTCCCATAGTCACTTCAGAATCTTAGTTGGCTTCCCCATAAGTAAATCATGGTGTCCAGACGAATTTAGTCTCTAACATGTGTTTTAACAGAACAATACAGAAATAGCTGAAACATGTCTTTATTGATTTTAGACATTTTTGATATTATTAATTTTCAGAATGTATAGCTATTAAATATGTTTCTTTTGAATTTCCTTCTGCTCTTCCCAAATATGTCCACCAAAGATACATGTAATTGTGTGGTGGTAGTGTTTATGCATACAGTTATATTTAAATCAAGCTATGTAGTTTTCACACACACAAGGATAACATAGAGATGAGTTCTTCTTTAACTTTTGCGTGTGAGAAGCATTCATGTTGCTTGTTAAAAATAAAAGTTTCTAAGCCTTATTCTAAGAGAGAATTTTGTAATTCTGGAGTGGAGGTGAAGATATGCATTTTTAATCACACCGTGATATAAATGATTCAAACAAACTAAAACCAAAGAAATCTTCCCACACTATCTCTGACCTGAGTATATTGATATTAAATTTTGGCAGGTCCATGGAAGAAGAAATATTACTTATTTTTTTTAACATTTTAGTGAGATACTTTTCTTGATTCAATATAAGAGACAGATGAGTAGATGATTTAATAAATAAAATGTCACACTGGTCTATTCTTACTTTTCATAATTACACTAATAAGTGTTTATAGCAAGCATTGTTTGTTCTTTGTAATAGTGTTTTTATGTTCTAGATTAAATTTCTTTAAGTAGTTCTGTTTTAAAGTTATATTTATGAAATCACATTTAGAATAAAAAAAAAAAACAGCCTGGGCTGTGGTGGTGCAGTGGACGGAGTGTCGACCTGGAATGCTGAGGTCGCTGATTCAAAACCCTGGGCTTGCCCAGTCAAGGCACATACAATAAACAAGCAGTGAACAACTAAAAGGAAGCAACTATAAGTTGATACTTCTTGTTACCCCACTCATTTATTTTTTTTTTTAATAATTTTTATTTTTTTTAATGGGGTGACATCAATAAATCAGGATACATATATTCAAAGATAACAAGTCCAGGTTATCTTGTCGTTCAATTATGTTGCATACCCACCACCCAAAGTCAGATTGTCCTCTGTCACCTTCTATCTTGTTTTCTTTGTGCCCCTCCCTACCCCCTATCCCTCTCCCATTCCCCCCTCCCCCCCATAACCACCACACTCTTATCAATGTCTCTTACTTTCTTTAAAATCAATAAATAAAATCTTAAAAAACATATTTCTGAGTACTCAGTATACAGAGGAACTTTAAAAAAAACAGAAAACAAATAAAAACCCATAAAATACGTGATATTAGAGGAAGAAAAAAACATCACTTGTTATAGTAGTATGCTTGTGCATACCTATGTTTATGAGTGTGTGTATATTTATATAAATAAAAATGTAAATGTTCGTTTGTTCAAAATCTTAAATCTCCAAAAGTTCTTCACCAATTGCTTTGAAATTTGGAAATAACGTTGCATTCAAATATGCGCTCTTTTTTATATACCTACTATTATATAGATGTAGATGTCACAGGTGTGACATCTAAAAACATGCTTTTTTTGAAGAACAGTGCCATCTGTTGAACGTAAAAGCAACACACTCTATACTTAATATTTTATGATTCCATTTCAATGTTTCTGATTTACGATCCATTTATGTGCAGCCAGACTTGAGGATGCACAGTTGCGAGCACGGCAGTCGCATTCTGCAGCTTCAGATCTGCTTCGTTGTCAACAGAATGAACACGGCAGGCTGAGAGTGGCTAATAGACTCAACGAGAAACAGCAGATCAGTGCCAAACACGACTCCATGCTCAGCAATCATGCGGTCACAATCGCCTTGCATTCCTGTACAGTCCAGCTGATGATTATAGTTTGACCCTGCATGTTCTCATTGGCACTATGACTGAAGTGTGTCCTTATTGCAAGGCTCTGAAATTTAATGGAGAAATAAAAGGAATGTGTTGTGCCACCGGAAAAATTAAACTGCCTCAACTTGGAGAACCACCAGAGCCATTAAAAACTTTGCTTTCCGGATATACTGCTGAATCAAAGCATTTCCTATCTAACATCAGGAAATAGAACTCATGCTTCCAAGTGACGTTGTTCGGTGCAGAAATTGTAACAGCTCAATTCATGCCAACTTTCAAAGTGAAAGGATAAATGTATCATAAAGTCGGCTCCCTGCTTTCGTTCCCAGATAGTCAACATAAATTCCTACAAATGTATTTCATCGGTGATGACAATGATGAATTGAATGTATGCTGCGGAATTTCTACCGGCATAAAAAGGTCCATTGTTTCCCAACTGCAAGAGCTTCTACATGAAAAAAAAACAAAAACAATTTAGTGCATTTGTTCAAAACAGCAGTTGACATGATGCCATCTGATACACACAAGATTGTTATTCATGCTGACAAAATGGCTGCTGGAGGACATGTGCAAAGATTCAATGCTCCAACTATAGCTGAAGTGACAATTGTTCAGTTGGAGATCAATTCCAACCTAGAGATATTGTTCTTCATCAAAGAAACAATCAATTGACAAAAGTTGCAGAAACTCATTGATGCTAGGATGCCCTGCAATATCCAATCATTTTGGGGATGGTGCCGATGGATGTCACTTCAATGTTAAGATGATAAATCCAGTCAGTGGTGAAGAAACAAATATGAAATGCAGCACAATGAACTATTATTCATACTGATTAATGATTCGAGAGAATGAAGACAATCACATTTTGAAATGCCATCAATTGTTTCACCAATGCATTGTAGATATGTATGCAAAAATCAAAACAGAGCATCTGATATTCATCCATTTGAATCAGACGAAGCTTCGCTCTGAAGAATACATTCATTTGCAAGATGCAGTTGTAAATGACGGTAATACAACTAACGTTGGAAGACTAATGATTTTGCTGTCTTCATATACAGGCAGTCCACGTCATATGCATGAGTATGCTCAAGATGCAATTGCATATGTTCATCACTATGGGCGTCCAGACCTATTCATTACATTCACATGCAATCCAGCTTGGGATGATATACAGCAGATCTTACTTCCTGGCCTTTCGCTGGTGAATAGGCATGACGTCACAACACGTGTTTTCAGAGAGAAGCTGAAATCGCTGATGGATTTCATGGTAAAACATGAAGTGTTTGGGTCTGTGCGTTGTAAAAAATTAATGAGCAATGTCACAGAAGCAACAATCTTGACAGGACCTTTCAAAGGTGAAGATGTCCCCATCCCTTGCATTCCTATGATTCCAACGGATATGCCATTTCAATTTAAGAGATTGTAATTCCCAATTTGATTGGCATTTGCAATCGCCATCAACAAGGCTCAGGGCCAATCTTTAGAATTGTGCTCTTTAGATCTACACACAGATTGTTTTTCACACGGAAAATTATATGTTGTGTGTTCTAGAATCGTCAAACCAGACAATCTCTATATCTGCACAGAAAATGGAACAACAAAAAATATTGTATACCCACAAGCATTGTGAAATTAAATATATTAGAAACGTGCTCTTTCTCTTTTCTTTCTTTTCCATTTAACCAGACTGAGCCATAGCAACGCATGGCCAGGTACAGCTAATTAATATATAAAATTCCACTTAAATTACTGACCATAATGAAAAAAAAATTACTACCGTTGTATTTTTCTAATGTTGCTAATATTTTTAAAAAATTTATTTATTGTTTACGATAAAATGTTCCTTTTGAAATCCAGTGTTTCTATGCTTTCCTACACTTACATAGAAGCTGTTAAAACCAAACCACATCAGTTATAAATATTTATAAAGAAAAATCACATCATGATTTTAAAACCACATGTCACTTTTTCGCTACTCTCTAGTTGTGATTAATATGAACTAAGTGGAAGCTGCCATTTTCCTGATTCCTCAATTTAATTATTTATGATGAGATGTGAGCGGAGATCGAGATATGCTCTTAAAAGTAATTCCTTTCAGAGGGTGCTCATGTCTTGACTTAGATTATGTGTAATTCACCCCAACTCGGCTTCATCTTTTCTTAACTGTTTTTTTCTGCTGATTATAAAATTATATCTAAAGTAGTTCTTCTTCAAAAGACTGTGACCAATCAAGAGTACTCATTGTGTATCCATTCAAAATGTTAGACTTACAGAGAATAATGAAGACCAACTTAGGGCACCTATTTGTAAGTCAACAGGCTAAATTCCTTATGCTTTGAAATCAGATGAGACTTTTAAGTGAGATGAGTTGATAAAATATTAAACTGAAGGATTGGCAGCAGGAACTCATTCTTCTTTACTTGCTTTTTTAATTTCTTTTATCCTTTCATAACTGCCCTTGCCTTTGAAAAGCAGAAAACTGAGTTAAACCCTCAGACTGATTCTTAAATTAATGGAGAAATCTTCCCCTCCTGTTTCTCCCATTATTGTAAACTTACCTTAGAGGCCCATGCTGAGGTACACCCTGATTCAATGGGACTAAACCATGAAATAGAAAGGCATAGTCACCTAGGTTCTCCTGCAAACAGGAAAATTAACCAGCAGTGCCCTGGGAGAGCGAAATCAGATCCCAAATACTGCTGAAAACAAACAAATGACTAAAAAAGAACACAGCAGTATTTGGGAAAATTAGCTCTTGCCTGCTCTTCCTTATTGATACTTCTTCAACTTTTTATTTTCTTCACTTTGCTCCTTGGTTAAATAATGAATTATCTTTGATGATGTACTTCTTTATCAAAGCACTTTATCCAAGTGGTGACTATATCAATACCTCTTAAGAACCATGATTTTTTTTTCTTTTTTTCTTTTTTTTATTTCTGAAGCCGGAAACGGGGAGAGACAGTCAGACAGATTCCCGCATGCGCCCGACCGGGATCCACCCAGCACGCCCACCAGGGGGCGACGCTCTGCCCACCAGGGGGCGACGCTCTGCCCACCAGGGGGCGATGCTCTGCCCCTCCGGGGTGTCGCTCTGCCGCGACCAGAGCCACTCCAGCGCCTGGGGGAGAGGCCAAGGAGCCATCCCCAGCGCCCGGGCCATCCTCGCTCCAATGGAGCCTTGGCTGTGGGAGGGGAAGAGAGAGACAGAGAGGAAGGAGGGGGTGGGTGTGGAGAAGCAAATGGGCGCTTCTCCTATGTGCCCTGGCCGGGAATCAAACCCGGGTTCCCCGCACACCAGGCCAACGCTCTACCGCTGAGCCAACCGGCCAGGGCCAAGAACCATGATTTGATGGTGTTCTATTTCTGTTGAAACTGAAGAAAGATTTGAATTGTTTTTAAAGTTGAGGCTGGATAAGCTCTTTAGACTCTGGTGGTTGGCTTCTTCTTGGACTGTCTCTCAGTCTCTACCCAAATGCTTTGGCACCATTTAAGATTCTAGAACTATGGAACAATCCTGCGGTGGGTGAAGAGAGTGTTCAAGCATGAATAAGATAAAAATTTTCCATCTGACACAGCATGTATACAATGAGTAAGAAATTAATTTTAATTATAGAAAAATTTTAAAACTGCTTTTAATGAAACATTTATTTTGTTAAGTGATTCTTCATGACTTATTTTATAGATATGAAGTAGCAATAACTATAGTTTTTGTTATAAGATGTTTTGTCATAATTAATGGAAAATAAATAAACCCTTCTTCCATATACTTTAAAATTTTGTTATTTGGATTAATCTTAATTAGTTTAACATTCAAAATCATCTCAATAATAACAGACTGGTATCCTGCACTCCACCCTTATCTTTGTAAGGGAAATTAGTTTCAAACATAATGCATAACTTGGACGAGCACCCATGATATGTGAATTGCAGTGTGATTCCATGCTCTCACTGCTTCCTACCTTCACTGTTTTTAAGTTAGAGAGCATGCAAATCAGCAACAATTTGCAAAATGGTAATCTACTGATCAATGAGAGTTGTGTAGTTTCCTCTTTTCCTTCTTTTCCAAGTGAGAAGAGAAGAGATAAAGAAACAACTCCTGCATGCACCCCAATGGGATCCATCCAGTAACCCCCATCTGGGGACATGCTTGCAACTAAGCTATTTTTAGCACCTGAGGCGAAGGCTCAAGGGAGCCATCGTCAGTGTCTGAGGCTGATGTGCTCAAACCAATCAAGCCATGGGAGGGGAAGAGAGAGAAGGGGAAGGGGAGGTATAGAGAAATTGGTGGTTGCTTCTCCTATGTGCCTTGACTAAGAACCCCAGTACATCCACATGTCGGCCTGACACTTTACCATTGAGCAAACTGGTCAGGGTGTAGTTTCTTAAAAAGCATCAATTATTCACAATTTATAGCTTAGATATTGGTAGAATTTAGCTTACTGCATATGTCTGTTACCTCATTTTATTTATTTTTTGTCAAAGAGTTTTTTCCTTTATTCGGTGCACATTTGTTCAAGGACATAGAATGTGAAGACATTTAGTAATATTCTGGTACAGCACACTCTATTCTGTTAATAGTTTTTATGTCAAGAAGCTGGGATGTGAAAAGTCTGTATTACAAAGAAACAAACTCAAATGGTAATTTCTTGTTTTAGTCTAATCTCATTATAAAACAGCACCAATAAGCACGGTGACTAAGACAGCAAGTGTGTGACCACCTTATTTGAGTCTGAGATTCACTAAGCTGTCATTTTAATTTACATGAAGTGAAAGGTATTTACAAAGTACAAAACAAAAAGTTTTTTGAAAGTGCTGCCTCCATTCTTCGGTCTGACCATGTTTTCTGCAGTGAGCTCTGCTTGAGTTCAAGCTTTTACTTTGGATTAAAATCAGAAGAAATTGTATTCTAGGACTTGAGATCTCTTCATTGAGAAATCAGTAAACAGATGGGAGATGGGAAAACAAACTTCATAATTGAGAAAAATTAAAATTCTCCCTGTAAATGAGATTATACAAAAGATCAGACCACAAACAGAACAACTGAAATCAAACCTGAGTCAAAGCATACAGGATATACTGCAGGACAAATTATGTCTCCCATGCAGATGAACTCAATTTCATGCACAATGTGTTAGTATTGTCATGAATGGTCTGTCCTAAGGCAGAATGTATGTGAACAGAGTTATTTACTTACTATCACACCACATTGTCTTTTAGAGCAAATTCTTAAACTTCTTTGTTCCTTAGGGTTCTTGTTAAAAATACAGATTACTTTGGCCTACCTGAGATCTACTGGTTCAGAATGTATGGTGTGGCCCTGACCTGTTGGCTCAGCGGTAGAGCGTCGGCCTGGCGTGCGGGGGACCTGGGTTCGATTCCTGGCCAGGGCACATAGAAGAAGCGCCCATTTGCTTCTCCACCCCCACCCCCTCCTTCCTCTCTGTCTCTCTCTTCCCCTCCCGCAGCCAAGGCTCCATTGGAGCAAGGATGGCCCGGGCGCTGGGGATGGCTCCTTGGCCTCTGCCCCAGGCGCTAGAGTGGCTCTGGTCGCCGCAGAGTGACGCCCCGGAGGGGCAGAGCATCGCCCCCTGGTGGGCAGAGCGTCGCCCCTGGTGGGCGTGCCGGGTGGATCCCGGTCGGGCGCGTGCGGGAGTCTGTCTGTCTTCCCCGTTTCCAGCTTCAGAAAAATACAAAAACAAAACAAAACAACAGAATGTATGGTGTAAGAATTTTGTATTCATTATTAGTTAAGCTTGGAAAATACAGCTTTATAGGAAGATAATATAGAAAACAGTCTGTGTGTATGTGTTTGTGTAGTACTGTTATAAAAAAAAGTAACATTTTAATTTTTAAATATCTCCCTAAAAATTCATAGACTTGCAAGAATGGTATCGTTAATATTCAGTTGATTTCAGTTATTTTCCTAACAAGTGTGATGAGGTCTTTAGCCTTTTGTTTCTGTCAGAAGAACATCAATGTTTTAGTGAGACCAGAGACTTCTCACTAGCTAAACATAACGTCTTAGAGCCACTGTAGCCTAAGAGCGTTCTGAAATGTTATCTCCTTCTGGTTAAGTGTCAAAGTACAATAAAATATGCTTTTTTACTTATCTCCATTAAAATAACCCCTATGAAGAGAATTATACATCGGCTTTTTTTTTCTATTCATAAATATATTAGAAATCATTTAAAGCAACAACAAAAACAGCATGACAAGTTCTATTCGGTAATTTCAGAATTGTTCCTAGACATAAAAGTTTTATAAAGGGGTTATCAATATAACAGACTAGGTAACAAATACACAAACAAATTCTCCTTTGATCATGGAATAATTTTGCATCTGTAGCTTTCTGTTGGGGAACTTACTCTCTGGACCGTGGTATCTATTTTACAGCAAAGTATCTGTCTTTTCAGGATGAAAATAAAGTTCAGAGAGATTGGGCCACTTGTCTGGAGGCGCACATGGGTCCAGGGAAGAGTCAGAAGGAAGGCAGTGACCCCCCTGACCTCCTGGCCTTTGTGCAGAGGTCTTTGTTGCAGTTGCTCTTTCTGAGTCTCTCGGCCCCGGAGAAATACACATTTCTTGCTTTGTTATCCAAAGTAGCCGTTCCTTGCAGCACTGTGGATGTCAAACGTGCGTTTGAGGATGATTAGTCAAAAGAAATGCTTTTCCCCCTACATTGAAATTCTTGTAGCGCCTTTCCATGGGAGCGGTGAGGGACAGATGCTCTGCAGCCCAAACCTCACCTTTCCCTCCTCCTGCGGCCACCTGCTTCCTGCCTCAGCACTCGGATCCACCTCCCAGCCCAGCTGTTCCCTCCCTTCCAGGCCCCGTGGCTCCCTCAGTCACGGCACAAGTGCTGTGTGAGCAGTGACCCTTGTGGCTTCCCTGTCATCGTCCAGCTGCCTTCAGCCTGAGCACTGACTTGAACAGATTCCCTTCGCATTTCTGCTGTCAGCCTGACGCCAGACTTCACCGCGTCCCCCGTTCGCTTTGCTTGCTTCCTGCCTCCGTCAGGAGCTTCGGAGAGTCTTGAACACCACCACCCCGTCTGCCCACGGACGCCTCCCCGCGTGGGCTGCCCGCCTCCTCGCGCAGGCCTCCCTCTCGGCTCCTAGGAGAGGCACAACTCACCTCAGCAGAAGAGGAGATGAACTGTGAAGCCCTTCGCCAGCATGCAGTTGGAGATGTTCACATAAGCTTCAAATTAATTTAAATTTTGGGAAAACAAGCATTAAAAATATGCCCACACATCACACTTAAGTCAGATGCAAAGGTTATCATTTCAGCAGGCTTCGAAGAGGAGAATAATAAGGGCAGGTAGAATAATTATGGTAGAAAATGCACTATAATAAGAACTAAAATGTGTGAGGGGACTAGGGCTCGAATTTTTCCCTAAGTTTAGCAACATTTCTGGCCTTAGAAAGTTGCTTTACTGATTCAGGCTTCAAATGCCTCATTAATGAAATGTAAATTGTAAAATTTTGTCCACCTATAGACCATGGCCTTGGCCAGGTGAAGGTTTAAGTTAAAATTCACTTCATTATAAAAGTGGAACAAAAATAATTAACATTAGCAAAATTTGATAACATTTAATTGTCTTAAAAAAAAGTAACACTTTAAAGGCCCTGGCTGGTTGGTTCAGTGGTGGAGTGTTGGCCCGGAATGTGGATGTCCTGGGTTTGATTCCTGATCAGGGCCCATAGAAGAACTCATCAGCTTTTCCACCCCTCCACCTCTTGCTTCTCTTTCTCCCCTTCTCTCTCTCTTCCCCTCTCTCTCTTCCCCTCCTTGCAGCCATGACTCGATTGGAGCGAGTTGTCCCTGGGCACTGAGGATGGCTCCATGACTTCCATGGCAGGCACTTAGAAGAACTTGGTTGCTGAGCAACAGAGCAACACCACAGATGGGCAGAGCATTGGCCCCTTTTTGGGCTTGCTGGGTGGATCCTGGTCGGGGTGCATGTAGAAGTGTGTCTCTGCCTTCCCTCCTCTCACTGAATTAAAAAGAAAAGAAATAAAGAAAAATGACAACTCCAAAAAATAACACTTTATGTTTGAGTACTAATGTAAAAACATTATTTTGAAAACATAAAGCAAAAATCAAATGTGTTTAAATGATATTGTTAATATTTTTAAGTATTTATTTTTCATGAATACATGTAAATATATATTTTCTCTCTTTTTCTTTGTCTCTTATGTGCACAATTAGAAAATTGTGTACTTCTAAATACCTCTAATATTTCCACTTAAGTTCTATTATACTTTACATTAAAATATAAATTAAATTTCATTGTATAGTTTCATTTTATTTTACTCCTTTAGGTATAAGTGGTTATATTATATTCTGTTAACAATGCTTTTATATTAAAATTTAAAAAAATTTTACTTTTAAAATTGACATAATTGACATATAATAACATTGTATTGGTTTTAGGTGTACAACATAATGATTCAATATATGTATGTATCACAAAATGATCTCTACAATGTCTAGCTAACATCCATCTCTCTGCACGTTTTTTAAATAATATTAAGTAATATTATGTTCTAAGTACTGTTAAAATTATTTTTCAAATGATATATCATCTGGTCCTTCCCGATTGGCTCAGTGGTAGAGCGTTGGTCTGGCGTCCGGGAGTCCTGGGTTCGATTCCCAGCCAGGGCACACAGGAGAAGCGCCCATCTGCTTCTCCACCTCTCCCCCTCTCCTTCCTCTCTCTCTCTTCCCCTCCCACAGCCAATGTAGATTGGAGCAAAGTTGGCCCTGGGCACTGAGGATGGCTTCATGACCACAGATGGGCAGAGCATTGCCCCCTTTTTGGGCTTGCTGGGTGGATCCTGGTCGGGGTGCATGTGGGAGTCTGTCTGACTGCTTCCCCGTTTCCAACTTCGGGAAAAAAAATGATATATCATCTGATGAAAATTTAATTTTATTCCCATTGCCCAATCGTTCTGTTTGTAACATTTTTTGATGAGGGGTCATACATAGGGAAGTTTGGCTCATCAAACTCTGGCATAGTATATGGGAAAACTCTTTTAGTTTGTTAAAATCGAGCTGTTTAGATTGTTTTTGTTTTCACAACCTAGGCATTTATATATAATTCCACTATTATTGATTATGGTAGGATCTAGTCCTCCTTAATATGTAATTTTTTTAGCAGAAATATCACCTCAATTCTGATATGCTCTTGCTTTCCATATATCATCTAAAGATGAAAGAAAGAAGGCAGATAACAGGGTGACAGTGCATTTTGTCATTTGTTTATATAGGCCAGACAGGCTTCCAGTAAGCTCGGAAGCTAGAAATACATTACAGTTTGTACTGGAGTTGAACTTCTAATTAATTATATTTTTGATCAAAGTTGTACATTTTCTCTCATTCTATGACAGTCCATCTTTGTTGAATGAAGCCCACTAGTGAAAAAAGCTATTATCTACTTTTCTTGGCCTTTTTTCTTTGTGCCTTTCCTGAATAATATAAGATCTGTGACTTGGGACTCCTTATATTAACACACTGTTCTCACCATCTGCTTTTCTGTGTTGTGTTGATGCCTAAAGAGTTTAAGACATCTATTAAAAAAAGGTGAGTAAGTTTGTTTTTATTTAAGTTTTTAGGTTTTGCAAGTTATTCTAACATTTATTTTAAAAACAAAGCAGCATGTTCTTAAGCACTGCTTTTAATCAAATAGCTCTCTTAGCATGTGGCCTCTTTAACTTAGAGCTTTCTCTAAGGATGCATTTTTAGGATTTCTAAGAAACTCTGGACACAGTTCTTTCCGAAAGACAACCTGTTCGTATTTCATCACGTTGACTGCATCTGCTCCAGACACATGCGATGTGAACACAGACTGCCGGCCCCAGAGAAAATCACCACCGCCACGTGTTGTGATGCTTTCCCTCTGAAACACATATTTGTAAATATTCTTTTTTATTTTATTTATTTATTTATTTTGAGAGAGAGAGAGAGAGAGGCAGGGTGAGAGACAGACTGAAATACCCAGCTGCTCTTGTATGTTTCCTGACCTCGGTTTGAATGCGCAACCATGTTGTTTTGGGATGACACTCTTAACCAACTGACCTAATAGACCAGGGCCTGTTATTGTAAATATTCTGAAGAGCCATCCAAAAGGGGATAGGTGTATAGAAAAACAAGCACCTGCCTCTAAATCCAGTCAAAGCCTTTAGAAGAATAAGCAGCCATACCCAATGGGAGTTGGTATTCACAAACAACAGTTCCAATAAGGGGTTAATTTCCAAACTGTATAAAGAACTCACAGAACTCAACAACAAACAAGCAAACAATCCAATTAAGAAATAAAGAGAGGACCTGAATAGACACTTTTCTCAAGAAGACATACAAATGGCCAATGGATATATGAAAAGATGTTCATCTTCATTAGCTATTAGAGAAATACAAATCAAAACTACAATGAGATACTACCTCACACCTGTTAGATTGGCTCTTATCAACAAGATAGGTAATAACAAGTGTTGGAGAGGCTTTAGAGAAAAAGAAACATTTATTCACTGCTGATGGGAATGTAAACTGGTATAGCCATTATGAAAGACAGTATGGTGATACCTCAAAAAATTAAGAATAAAATCACCATATGACCCAGAAATCTTTTTACTTGGTATCTACCCAAAAAGCTTGAAATCACATTGGTATACAAAGAAACCTGCACTCCCATGTTCATCACAGCATTATCCATGGTGGCCAAGATGTGGAAACAACCAAAGTGTCCCTTGATAAATAGTTAGATAAAGAAGATGTGGTATATATATATATATATATATATATATATATATATATATACACACACACACACAATGGAATACTACTCAACCATAAAAATGATGACATATTGCCATTTACAACACAGATGGACCATGAGAACATTATACTAAGTGAAATAAGTGAATTAGAAAAAGCTAAGGACTATATGATTTCACACAAAGGTGGGATATAAAAATGAGACTTGTAGACACAGACAAAATTTAAGTGGTTAGAAGGGAGAGTGGGGCAGGGCTTTGGAGGAGAGTAAAGAGGGACAAATATATATATATATACATATATATATACACATATATATATAATCTCACATAGATGAGATATAAAACTTAGATTCATGGACATAGATAAAATTGAAATGGTTACTCAAGAGAGGGTGTGAGGGGGAGGGCAGTAAAGAGGGACAAATATACTGTAATGGAAATAGAGTTGACTTTGGGTGATGGGCATACATGCAATCAACAGTTCAAATGCTATAGAGATGTTTACCTGAAACCTATGTACTCTTATTGATCAATGTCACCCCATTAACTTTATTAAAAAATTATATAAATAAATAGATGGATAGATAGATAGATAGATAGATATAAAGAAGATTATTACCTGAAGTTTTGCTACAAAGTTTGATGGAGAATGTCAAGCTTGCACAGTAGAGCAAAACAGCAAAGAGAGTGATATGAGCCCGACCAGGCAGTAGCTGAGTGGATAGAGCATCGGACTGGGACACATAGAGCCCAGGTTGTTGGCTTGAGTGCAGGCTCGTCTGGTTTGAGCACAGCTTGGACCCAAGGTTGCTGACTTGAGCAAGGGGTCACTGGCTTGGCTGGACCCCCCAATAAAGGCACATATGAGAAAGCAATGAATGAATAACTAAGGTGCTGTATCAAAGAACTGATGATTTTCATCTCTTTCCCTTTCTGTCTGTTTCTATCTGTTCCCCTCTCTGTCTCTCTCTCTCTCTCTCTCTCAACTAAAATAGAGAGAGAGAGAGAGAGAAAATAGAAGAGTAGAGGGATATAAGGGGGGTGATAGAATGTGAAATTGGGTAATTTTTTCATAATTTTCTTTATCTCACTTCCTGATAATGCTAAAACTCCTCAATCTAAAAATTTCCCTTTCTTTTCTATCTATTCTTTCACCACTTCTATCTAGGATGAAACCTTGTTCTACCAACACTGTCTGGTGTGGACAATTGCAAAGATATTCTGCTGCTTTCTGAGTTAGAATGAGAGAAAATCAGCTTGTCAGAAGTTACCAAACTGTGTTTTAATCTGTTTAAAGTAGACATTCTAAATGTGATGGTTGTTAAATATGTACAAGAGAGCTGTTGGGGAGGTAGCTATAGATCACTCTCCCAACATCAGGTAGCTCACATCAGCATTTACTGAGAGTTGACTTGAAAAGCAAGAAAAGGCCCCTCACCCATTGACTCAATGGTAGGGCACTGGCCTGGCCTGTGGAAGTCCTGGGTTTAATTCCTGGTCAGGGCACATAGGAGAAATGACCATCTTCTCCTTCCCTCTCCACTCCCCTCTCTCTCTTCCTCTCCCACAGCCATGGTTCGAATGGTTTGAGCAAAGTTGACCCTGGGTGCTGAGGATGGGTCCATAGCCACACTTCAGGTGCCAAAATAGCTCAGTTGCTGAGCAGTGGCCTCCGATGGGGAAAGTATTGCATGGTAGCGGACTAGCTGGGTAGATCCGGTCAGCGTGCATGCAGGAGTCTGTCTCTGCCTCCCCGCCACTCGCTTAATAAAAAGAAAAAAGGAAAGAAAATCAAGAAATACCCAAAGTATTTTGTCAAACATTCATTCCAATCTTACAGTTTCCAAACGATATAAACAATCTCTCTAATGTAGACTATTTGCAGTGGTCTATTAATTCTGGAAAATATTGCACTGTATAATTTTCAACAATTTAGGCCTCTGAACTTTTGTTTTAAATTTAAAATCAAACCTTCAGGGGTATTATTGTTATCAAGAGTATATTCTGAATGATAAAAATATGTTTAAAAGTAATCGAGTTTTTGGAGAAAAATGCAAAGTTATTCTTAAATTTCTTTTTCCGTTGCCAAACTTGATCAAATTTAACTTCATTTTAAACTTTTACTGGTAGTTAATACTAAATGATTCCACAGTGAAGCGATCTGTATATAAAACAGGCAAAATTTACATTATACTATATACAATATTAGATGCTTTGAGCTTTTTAATGATCACTTAAAAACTATGTAATGTTACTGTTGTTTTTTCCAAAAGACCATCACAAAAATCTATTAATCAGGCAAAACTTGGTTTGATAGCAACATGGCAGTGAGCATCGGCAACATCTTCACAGTCTGAGGAGTGCCTCAGGAAAGAGTATGATATTCTGTAACACAGTTTGAGGGCCTGAGCTTAGTGACTGTAAGAATTGGTCAAAATTTACGACCCGATAGCTTTAAATATGTGGATATAGTGATGTGAGGGTCTCCAAGAGAGACCTGAGGAGCAAGTTGCTCGTCTTTAAAAGTAAACTAATTAGTCCAGCCTATCTTGTAGTAGTAATCTTTTATGGAGCGAGAAGCTAAATTATTTCACTTGGTCCCAGTATTTTTACAGGGACAGGAAAGTATACCTGACCCTAGAGTGACACAACGCAGGGAACTATGTCGTTTTTAAATTTTACTTTTTTTTAATATTTAATTTCTCAAGTCAATGGTAATGAAACAGAGGGTCAAAATTCTTAATTATCTTTTGACAACAATCAAAAGCTCAGTTTTTCTTCATAAACAACTGGCAGATCTGCTATTATTTTCATATTTTCTTTATCTGAAATTAGTGATTCTATAGAAGTTTATAGCATACAAGATTTTAAATCACATTTACATATTATATTTTTAGGGCCTAGGTCAGTGGCTCAGCAGAGAGAATGTTGGCCTGGAAAATGGACATTTCAAGTTCAATTCCCAGTCAGAGCACACTTAAGAAGCGACTATCTGCTTCTCTCCTCACCCTCTCTCCCTTCTCTCTCTCTTCCCCTCCTGCAGCCAGTGGCTCCATTGGTTTGAGTGTGTCCTTGAATCCTGAGGATAGCTCGATTGATCCTAACATGTCAGCCTCAGGTGGTAAAAGTAGTTTGGTACTCGAGCATTGGCCCAATAAGGGGTTATGAGATGGATCTCAGTGGGGTTACATGCAGAAGTCTGCCTTACTGTCTCCTCTTCTCTTACCTATAAAAAAAGAAAAAGAAAGAAAATTATATACATATTTTATATTTATTTATACTGAAATAAACCTCCAAATCTTTTTGAATTTTATACATCTCAAGTTGAAGAATATTCATTAATATCATGACTTAAAATAATGTAAAGGACTAAGGATAAAGCTAGACAAGAAAACATACTTAAATTTACTGGATAAATTTTTTATTAAGAGAATGTATTTTTCATTACTTTGTGGGAGTAATGGCTGGAAACAGGACAATTGTAAAATAAAACCTGAATGTTTAAAATATTGACTTTTGAATTGACATAATACTTTTTATAAAACATCATGGAACACATTATCTTGAATTAATATTGAAGTATTGCAATAAAAAAAAGAAGAAAAAACTTAAATGTCTGCTCAACAGGCCTATAGCCATTACAATAGTGTTTATGAAAACTTTTTAAAATGGCCTGACCTGTGGTAGCGCAGTGGATAAAGCATCGACCTGGAAATGCTGAGGTCGCTGGTTCGAAACCCTGGGCTTGCCTGGCCAAGGCACATATGGGAGTTGATGCTTCCAGCTCCTCTCTCCTCTCTCTCTGTCTCTCTCTGTCCCTCTCTGTCTCCTCTCTAAAATGAATAAAAAAAAAAAAAAAAAAAAAACTTTTTAATTATGGAAAATTATATATAGGATAATTAAATGTAATAAAACCAGTAAAAAATTTACATTTGCAGTCTGCATTGTCTTAAGACAGACATTATTAGTTGCTTCTCTAATTCTCTTCAGTTGATTCCATTTTTCTCCCACGGATTTGTTCAAGGGGAGACTCACCAGCTAAATCCCATCCTGCCTGCGAGCCTTTAAGATAAGGATGGGTGGCCAATGGCAATCCGCTGCGGGTTTCCCGGAACCTTGCTTTAGTGATGGAAGAATTGGTGCTTTCTTCGTCTTTCTAGGGGGAATGCAGGGACAGTCCTCCTGTGGGAATGAGGTTGACTTGCTGACAAACCTGCACTCTAAGGATTGGAGGAGAGGGCAGGGGCTTGTCCCGGGGGGACTGCAGCACGCGGACTGCCTAAGTTCGCCCTACTCCTTATGGCAAAAGAAAACAAAAACAATCACACACAAAAATATTAAGAAAAACATCTCCCCTTTTGTTAAGGCACTGTGATCAGTTTCCACTGCGTGCCGCTGAACAATCTCTACCTGATACAGATCTCAATTCTGCAGGTAAACAAACAGGAGAAAATAGACCAAATATTAATTGTAGTCATTTTTGTGTCATGTAATTATAGGCAATTTAAAAATACGATTCTTTCTGTGCTGAACATTATTAAGCATGTACAATGAAAACATACTTTGTTGATGGTCAGAAATAAAGAATTATATTTATGTATATTAAAAGTAAATATATTTTTGCTTAAGTCGGTTTTGGGGTGACAGATTTAATATGCCTACATAGTTTTATGAAAGACACATCAAATATACATTAGAAAAAAAAACAGACAATATGATGTCTTACATACTAAGAATAATCTGTTACGAAACTAATACGCCTTTTGGATGTGCGGAAAGTATGGGCAAACAGGTCTAACAAGCATATGAATAAAGAGAATTCAACTAATTTAAGCAGAGAAGCCATGAAGTTTCACTCTGTTCTTTTATAGGCTGTTCACAAATTTGTTCGATTCGATAATGAGGCTTGTTGCACTTTATCTTTAGAAACTCCCAAAGCCAGTTAGTAAATGTCCCTAAGTGTGTGTGAGCGTACCAGCAAGGTGAGTGAGAGGGGGTTGTTCCGCTGATTAGTCTTTCACAAATGTAACTCACAAAAAGGTCCAAAGCATTAGTAGTGTTTCTTTGAATAGTGTTACTTGTCTGGCTTATGACATTTTTTGTAGTGTTAAACTTTATGAAATAGAGCATGCTTCTTTTATGAAGTGATTTTTTTACTGAGAAGCTCTGCTAGTAATCTCCAACATTCTGATGAAGATTTATTTTTTATTTATGTCTCTGTGGTTCACCCACCTCTTGCCATGATACGTTGGGAACAAGACAAATAAATAGATTTTATTGTCCTACTGAAGTGACTTTTATGTTTAAAATAATAATTGAGAACCATACATAGTTCTAAGGTGTATGATATTCAAAATTGAAGTAAGAGAAGGTTATAAAATAAACTTTATTTATGGTGATTCATTTATTTTTGTTCCATAATTCATTCAACAATGCTGTCAGGACATCTGTGAATGTTACATCACTCCCTGAGCTCCTTAAGAGGTTAAAATAATAATAAAATTTTTTTTTTTGACAGAGATAGAGACTCAGAAAAAGAGGGACATGGAGGGACAAACAGGAAGGCGGAGAGATGAGAAGCATCAATTTTTCGTTGCAGCATCTTATAAAATAATCAAATTTGAGATTTTTCTTTATATAAAGTGTTCAATGTAGTTCTAGAGGCCAGACAAACAGAGACCAATGTTTTATATATAAATGTTAAAGCCAGAAGAGGACTTATTGCTCACGTAGTCTACTCCTTTAGTTTTGTGGATGAGGAAACTGGATGACTCTAAGTCCCAAGCAACCTGAAGCATTCTCATTTTCCCTAACGTTTTGTTGCTTTCTCAGCTCAGGAACTGAACACCTGTCATTGCCCTTTGCTAGGACAGTCTCAACTAGCTTGAATAATTTATCACTTCCTCCAGGAAGCTTTTCCTGAACCCTGCCATCCTACAAATATAGATTAGACTTCTTTGTTCTCCCAAGAAATTGTATATCATTCTTTTTTTTTAAGTTAACCTATTGTGTTATAATTGATGTTTTGCTTTTCTTTGTGCCTCTTTTGTTTGAGCAGGGACTAATTTTTTTTAATCATCACAGCTCTCGTACAGAGCAAAAGAGCTTGCACAGAGTAGGTGCTCAAAACTAGTTATATATTGAATAAATAATTTGCTAAAAGTTAACAATCAGATGTATAATTTCATGAACTATGTTTGTAAAATACAAATATCTACATTTAAACATAAAAAAACCCACACTTATTTCTTCGATACTAAGTGACAGTTTAAAAAAAAAGGCAGAATAGTTTCAACTTAGCAAGAAACGATGACTCTTTAGATTACATATAGTTAGAAAAACAATGATATATATTAATTTTTTTCTAAAGTGTAAAATTTAAATTTCCCAAACACTGCAGTTCTATGTGTTAACAATTTACATTTGTGCAGGGAAAAGAATGATAAGTAAATCATTGTACTCCCACAATGGAATGCTAAGCTGCAATGATGCTAAATTTACCTCATTATATGCAACAATATGGATGAACCTCAGAAAATAATCCTGAGTTAATGAAGTAATAAACTAAAATGCACAAACTCCTAATCCCACTTATATAGTGTTCAAAAACAAGTAAAACTATTCCATGATGTTGAATGTCAAATAGTCATTTTTTTTCACGGGAGTAATGACTGGAAGGAGGGAGCAGGGAAATTTTGTGGTGTTGATCCTTTTCAGCTTGTTCTGCAAACTGGCTCTATAGGTATTCATCTTGCATAAATTCATTGTGGTATACATTATAAGTTGTTTCCTTTCTTATGCATACCTTTATTTTAATAAAAATTAATGCTCGTGCTCCTGCCCCCACATATTCTAAACTTTTCAACTTTCTGACCCGTGCAATAAAATGTGGGCAATAAGCCCTGGCCGGTTGGCTCAGTGGTAGAGCATTAGCCTGGCATGTGGATGTCCGGGTTTCATTCCTGCCCAGGGCACACAGGAGAAGCGCCCGTCTGCTTCTCCACCCTTTTCCCTCTCCTTCCTCTCTGTCTCTCTCTTCCCCTCCCGCAGCCAAGGTTCCATTGGAGCAAAGTTGGCTTGGGCACTGAGGACAGCTCCATGGCCTCCGCCTCAGGTGCTAGAATGGCTGCAGTTGCAATGGAGCAACAGCCTAGATGGGCAGAGCATCGCCCCCTGGTGGGCATGCCAGGTGGATCTCAATTGGGTGCATGCAGGAGTCTGTCTGTCTGCCTCCCTGCTTCTCATTTCAGAAAAATACAAAAAAAAAAGTGAGCAATAAAGTAACAAGTTGTAATTCCCATTTCTACATGTACACACCAGTTTATACTCACTGGCATTATTATATCATTCAGTTAATATTTTCTCTTTTTCTATACAGTTTGTTCCAGGCCACGTACACTGCATCCAAAAATTAGAGGATCAGCGATCGTGCAGATACTCCAGTACTCTCAGCTTTTTCTATAGTGCATTTTCACCAATGGAATAAAAGTTGGTTTTGCATTTCATTTGCATAATCAAACAACTTTCTTTGATTTATCATTTGCTTTTCTGATGTTCTTGTTTAATAAAAAAAATCAAATTCTTCTTTTTTTCCCACTTCATATTTATTTTGAAATATCCTCTAATTTTTGTGAGCAGTATTTATTAAAGCATTGTCAATATTAACCTAAAATGACTAGATCTGATGAATATGAAGTTAGATGTGCAAGTTTTGTGGATGTCACAGTGCTACAGCAGTTTTGCCCCAAGCTACATGTCTTTACTAACCTTTTCATTTCCACATAAACTAGAGATATTCAACTGTAGGTTCTTTTAAATAGACCATATTTATTGTGGGTAAAAAATAATGATGATAACCTATCTGGTTGTCTATGTTTAAACTAATTTATAAAAACTGGGGTATATTGGATTTGTCACATACCTTGGATGCCCTGTCCTCAAATCCCTTGATCCAGTGCGTTTGCCTATAGTTGTACATAGTTCACTGTAGACAGATAGCTTCCTACCTCAAGGGCCTGCTTCTCACTCTTCTTCTCTGATAAAGGATGTTTGAAACAACGCAAGACTTTTGAAAGAGTTGATGTACCTGGACCCATCCTCTTTGCCTATGTGATGGGCGTCTATGAATAAATGTTCCAGTCCCTGGGACTATCATATTATAAATTGTAGTTCTAGTTTACACATGCTATGTTGGCTTCTCTATCCACCTAACACCATTTTTCCCTTCCACCCCTGTGTTTTTCTAAATGACTTCTTAAATAGACCACCTGCCTCAAACCATGCTGCAGCTCCTGCTTTGGGAGAACCACGAAGCTATTCTTCTTCTATTATGACATGTGCTTCTCATTTGGAATCTTAAATCATGAATTTTTCTTTCCTCTTTCACTGTCTTCTGACTTTGTGAACATAGAGCAGGTTTCCACAAACTACGGCCCGGGCCCGCATGCGGCCCCCTGAGGCCATTTATCCGGCCCCCGCAGCACTTCTGGTAGGGGCACCTCTTTCATTGGTGGTCAGCGAGAGGAGCATAGTTCCCATTGAAATACTGGTCAGGGTCCTGGCTGGTTGGCTCAGTGGTAGAGTGTCAGCCTGGCATGCAGGAGTCCTGGGTTCGATTCCTGGCCAGGGCACACAGGAGATGCGCCCATCTGCTTCTCCACCCCTCCCCCTCTCCTTCCTTTCTGTCTCTCTCTTCCCCTCCCGAAGCCAAGGTTCCATTGGAGTAAAGTTGGCCTGGGTGCTGAGGATGGCTCTGTGGCCTCTGCCTCAGGTGCTAGAATGGCTCTGGTTGCAACAGAGCAATGCCCCGGATGGGCAGAGCATTGCCCCCTGGTGGGCATGCTGGGTGGATCTCGGTTGAGCGCATGCGGGAGTCTGTCTGATTGCCTACCCATTTCCAACTTCAGAAAAATACAAAAAAAAAAAAAGAAGAAAGAAATACTGGTCAGTTTGTTGATTTAAATTTACTTGTTCTTTATTTTAAATATTGTATTTGTTCCCTTTTTTTTTTTTCATTTTTCTGAAGCTGGAAACAGGGAGAGACAGTCAGACAGACTTCCGCATGCGCCCGACCGGGATCCACCTGGCACACCCACCATGGAGCGATGCTCTGCCCATCCTGGGCGTCGCCATGTTGCGACCAGAGCCACTCTAGTGCCTGAGGCAGAGCCATCCCCAGCGCCCAGGCCATCTTTGCTCCAATGGAGCCTTGGCTGCGGGAGGGGAAGAGAGAGACAGAGAGAAAAGCGCAGAGGAGGGGTGGAGAAGCAAATGGGCGCTTCTCCTGTGTGCCCTGGAATCGAACCCGGGTCCTCTGCACGCTAGGCCCCCCTTTTTTTTTACTTTAAAATAAGATATGTGCAGTGTGCATAGGGATTTGTTCATAGTTTGTTTTATAGTCCAGCCCTCCAACAGTCTGAGGGACAATGAGCTGGCCCCCTGTGTAAAAAGTTTGGGGACCCCTGACATAGAGTTTCACTAGACATGGAAATCTTAAACAGTTTCATTCTTCCTCCTTTCAACACTTACCGTTATACTCAATACATAAATGTGAAGAGCCCATCCTCCTCCCAATTCTTTTTCTCTTTTCCAGGGAAAATACTTGGAAATAAATTAATAGTGACCTTCTTCCATGTTAAGATGTATTGCCTGTAGTTTAAACGCCGAGCATGATGCATTAATTTATTATTAAATGTTATTATCTCTTAGCCATACATAAATGTTTCCAACATCACTCAAAGCTCTTCAGAGAAGGTCCTGTTCAACCCAATATTGAGACAGAAGCCTCCCAATTCTTCTCTCTTGTGATTTTCTAGCTACTGTGTTAGTCTGCTGTGGCAGCCTGACAAACTAACAGGGACAGGAGGCAGAGTTAAATGAAAAGCAGAATTTTATTTTGGCACAATTTTAGGGACTGGAACTCTAAGATCGAGACGTCAGCCGGATTGGCTTGCAGATGACCTCTCTTCTTGGCCTGCAGACACCTGTTTTCTTGTGATCCTCACACAGCCTTTCTTCTGTGTCTGTATCAATTGTGTCTGTATGTCCTGATTTTGATTTCTTATAAAGATACCAGTCTGATTGAGGTAGGTCTCATTTGAACTTGAATACCTCTTCAAAACCCTATCTTCAAGTACAATCGCATGCTGAGGTACTGAGCGTTAGTGTTTCAACCTGTGAGTTTTGCGGGGGCACGGTTCCCTTCATTACTAGCCACATTGGCCCTAGAAAACGCCAGTGGGACCCAGTGAAGGAAGCAAGGAGGAATGCGGGCCATGGATGTGGCTGAGCTGCCGGAAATGACACAGAAGAATCCTTCCAGGCTGGGGATGCAGGGAGGACAGAGGGGTACAACACAGTGGACGTTGTCAGCAATAAGGACCGTGACTTTTCTGAAGTTAGATAAATGAGATGCTGCCTCTGGTCCTTTTTTTTTTTTTTTTTGTCTGCAAAAAAGCCTCCTAATCTAGTCAGAAGGAACACTATCTCTCACGTTGTAAAAGTACTCAGTTTCTCAGATTGGCACTGCAGAAAAAAGTATAGGCATTAGAGAGATACTTTCCAGGCATTTTGAGTTTCATCTCTCTGATCAAACAGCGCTCATATTGTCCCTGCTACCTCAGGATGTGAATCAGTTAGATATCTCGATTCTTTAATCTATGAAGAAGATAAGTGTCTTAAACGATTCAGGTACAACCTCTATAACTTGTCACACACCTAATAGACCTTAACAGACGTTCAATCACTTTTTATCTATATATTCACGTGATTGCACACGTCCTGAGAAAATACTTCATAAACCACGTAAATGTTGAAACGGTGAAGAAGTCTACAGAAATGGGAATCCTGAGTGGCCAGATGCAGGTGAAAACTTTGGAGGTTAGCAATAAAAATCGGAAACCAAACTCTAGACAGATAGAGATTAATAGAAATTTGTATTTCCCCCCTATTCTTGGCTAATGCATTGGGTTTGTGGAAGGGCATCGGCAGAAATAACACTGTGTATAGAACCCAGTAATAGCAGCTCATCAGGCTCTGAAATATTGAGGGAAGGAATTCTTTGGATGAAGAGGGTATAAGAGGGCTAATCTATGGTGACAAAAGCAGACCAGACTTTGGGTATTGAACACGCAATGCTAGATACAAATAATGTATCATAAAGTCGTACATCTGAAGCTCATTTAATGTTATTGACCAATGTTACACCAATAAACTTAATTCAAAAGTAAATAATTTAGCACACACACACACAAAAAAAAAAAAAAAAGAAAAGAAAAGAAACTCTTGCTCATCCTCAGAGAATACCAGTTTGTCTGCTGCCCTGATGTGATATGGTAAACTGGAAGGTCAAAATCAAATATTTTTTATGGAGCTTTGTCCTTGTTTGTTGATGCTTCTAGGCACTTATTTTCCACACTTTTCTAAGCATTTGCTTAATGGATTTGAGGTCTTGACAGTGGTAGAGTCGCGGATTTGAGCCGGGCAGAGTAAATACCTGAATGTTTGTTTGTTCTGTGCACACACTAAGAAAGTAAACGTGGGTGTCTTTTAAAATCATGAAAAAACTGCAATAGAGCAACTCAGGTTAAGGCAGCATCTAAATCGTCCTCTAAAATAGAACAAATAGGCACAGAGCTTACCTAGTGTGTGGCCATTTTTGCATTGATTACCACCATATAATTCCCAAAATATGGCTCCTTAAGTTTTGTGTGCATTCTAAGCATCCCGCTCTTTCCTATCCTAGAAATACGTTAAACAGTGTAATTTCACTCAGTACATAGACCTTTGAAAATTTGTCTTTTTCACATGTGTTATTGCTAATTGCCCAGCACCTGCCAATTTAGAGCATGCTAGATAATGCTCAGACGCTGAACGGTCTTCCTTCCGTTTCCTTTGGCTTGTGCCTCATTAAGGGAGAAACTGCCACATAATAAAGGCACACAGCGACGTATTAAAAAAAATCATAAGGAGGAAAGATGCGATGACAGCTGTAAAAGACTGGAAAAGATGATAACAAGGACCACACAGATTGGAAAACAAGTGAAAAGAAGGATTATCACGCTATTAGGGCTCCTTTTTTTTTTTCTGATCACTATCAGCTTCTCTTGAAGTAAGTGGCTTCAGAATAGTATATTTATATTTGAGGATATATTCATGCATGACTTCTGCCCTGAATTTCTGCTCATTCATTTAACCAGGCACATTTTGTTAAGATCATGATCAGCCTTGGCTCATTAAAAAAAAAGACTTTTGCATGTACCCAGAAAGTCATAGCATATATTGCCTTAATGACTTTATAAATAAGCTCTACCCACCTCACCAGGCTAATCACTATTCTAGTTACAGTGGAGAAAGAAAGAAGAACCCTTCAGATGAATAATAAGACTTCACATTTTTAAAAAGCCTCTTAGACTTTTTATTTTACAATAATAGTTTTGGCAAAATTAAGGAATTAATTAATAAAGCAATAATAATGAACAGTATTACTACAGCAAAAATATATCCATCTATCTCCACAAAAATACAAATAATCAATTATGGAATTTTAAATTTTTGTGTTATGAGTGAATAATTTGACCCGTGGAGTTCAAAAATATTCTTGCAATCCACCCTTTGAGAGTGAATAAGTCATATAAATTAAACAAGTATTATGTTGACTTAAAAACATACAGTAATTATATAAAATAACTTTACAGTTTAGACTCAGGTATAACACTGCTTTCTTTCTCTTTTCTCGTTCTCTCTTTCATCTTTAATATATTCATAAAGTGCATTTTTATTTTCATAATAATCTCAGTTGAATACTGATGCAACAGTGTAACTTTTTTGTGTGTGGGATGACGGTACATTCAGAAACATGCACGAGGGATGTTAATCTGTATTGCTCCGTTTTTAAGTTTTCCTTACCCCTAAACGGCAGTGGTTTTAAATAAACAGGGTTCTGGAAAAGGACTGGTGATTAAATGCTTGACAGCTGTAAGAGCGAAGCAACCCGTATTTTTTCTTATAGGAAGAAACCCAAACAGCAGGGCATCTTCTCCTCCTGCTCCTGTCTTTGGTGATTTGAGTCGCCTGCCATCACAGGAGAAAGCTGACATTGTCGGAGTGGTGGCCCTTTCATGCTCTTTCATGTATTTATTTATTTATTTTCTGACAAGTAATGCCCAGAGTTTAGTTTTTCTGGTTGTTTGGGTGAAGCTCTCTAGACAGCAGAAGGAGAACTGAAAACCAAGGAGAGTTTTGATAATTTTTTTTTCCAACTGCCCCTTTTCAACGAAAGGTGTTTGGTGGATGAAGATTAGAATTTAAATTAGAAATCATTGTTTCGCTCTGTCGTCTTTCAAAATAAAATAATTTACAGTTCATTTGGATAATATTTGTTTTATCATAGATCACATAAGAACTTAGACGTGATTATATTCTATCAGTTTATCAGTTTGTGAACTTTACAAAAAATGAAAAGTTTAGAAAATTATCCTAGTTATCATAGGCAAATCCAGAATAAAAACAAGTAAAAAGTTATTTTACTCATGTTTTTTTGTTCTCCTTCCCTGGTATAAATATGAAGATATGGAGCAATCACACAAAATTTACACTTTGCATTTTTTTTGTATGTTTGTCTTTAAATAAAAACCATAGTTACTTATGAGTCAAACAGTTCTATTATGAGCTAAATGTTACCCTAGGCCATGAGATGCTTTACTTAAATATATACATTTTATGAGTATAGTTTTTTGTTTTTCAGTTCCCTAAATGTAAGACTTGCCTAAGTATCTGCCCTTGTCTCTTCTCTCTGTTTTCTTTGTAATCCAATCCATTCCCATGTATTTATCAATACTGTGAGTTATCATAATTCCTAAGACCTTCTGATTCCACTCAGTGGCTCCCTAGGAAGCAAGGTGGCAGTGTCTTTGACACAGCTGAGCAGGAGATTACTGCATGTGATGGAACATCAGGTCAAACTAGAGGTTTTTTTTCAAAAATACAAGAAAAATTGTCACTGTCAACACTATCAAACAAAACAGCCCATTCTCTATATACCTATATTTTGTGTGATAGATGTATATGAAAATTCCAAAATATCTCTATGGGTGCTTATGTCAAAAGGAAGGGGCTGGGTAAGCATAAAAATAAAAATGAAGAGAACTTCTCCAAAGGGAAAAGCAGTGAGAATGTACGTATTACCCCAGGATAGATCAGAAAACCATGGCATTGTAATTAAAGTTGTCCCTCAGCCCCACGATACCTACATTCTGAGTAATCTCTTCCAAATGCTGCCTGTCTTAACTAGTATTTTAAACTACTTCACTCTAAATAAAACATCTAAAATCTTGAAATATAATTTCACGAAACATCTGACTAACGAATTCACAAATACTGCATAATATGAAGTCTAAAACTAGAACTTACCATTCTTTTAGTCAGTTAAGAATTATACCTCAATGCATAAGCTAGTCTACCAAGTAATGTCATAAAGATATGTGAATGGAATTCTTTTGCTCTTTGAAGAAGTGCTCTTTGCTTGATGTGGCAGAATACATACATTTTTCAAATAATTGTAGCACCATTTCCCAAAATACCTATTCATCTTAAGGGGGATATGTCGCTTCTCTCATTGAGAATCAAGGCCTTTATTTTTTCACGTTGCATCTGGGTGGAGGGTTATGACTACATTTACCAATAGAGCACAGCAAAAGTGACGCTATTTGGCCTGACCAGGCGGTGGCGCAGTGGATAGAGCGTCGGACTGGGATGCAGAGGACCCAGGTTTGAGACTCCGAGGTCACCAGCTTGAGCTCGGGCTCATCTGGTTTGAGCAAAAAAAAGCTCACCAGCTTGGAACCAAGGGTGCTGGCTCGAGCAAGGGGTTACTTGGTCTGCTGAAGGCCCATGGTCAAGGCACATATGAGAAAGCAATCAATGAACAACTAAGGTGTTGCAACGAAAAACTGATGATTGATGCTTCTCATCTCTCTCTGTCCCTGTCTATCCTTCTCTCTGAGTATCTCTGTCTCTGTTAAAAAAAAAAAAGTGACGCTATGTAACCTCTGAAGCTGAGTAATAAAAACAATAAAAGATCCACATGACTCTCCTTGAGAAATGTGTGTTGGGAGCCAAATCACGATGTAGTGAAGAATCCCAAGCTTGCCCACCAGGAAAGACAGAAACTGAGGCCCCCAGCCGACAGCCACCATCATCCACCTAACATATGGGTAAACGAACCCCAGCAAGTCCAGGTCACAGCTTCGAGTCCTCTAGACAGGGCCTCAGGCAGTATGGAACAAGGACAAAGACAAGACATTCCTCCTCTGCTCTATCTGAATTCCTGGCTGGGAGAATTCATGAGCACCATAAATTGTTCTATGCCATTGAAGTCTTAAATAATTTGTTACACAGTCATGGTGACTGAAACACTTACCTCCTTTTAAGTGAACAAAGCATTAGGAGTGATAATAAGAGTGAAGTTATGGTTGATTTTACACTTAAATCAAGTGGTCCATTTACAACCACGTGCCAGATGTTTTTACTTGATGATATGTACATGTATTATTAATAATATTTTAAACTGAATAAAACAAAACACAAGTCAATGAAAACTTTACTATTTGTATTTATATTTCTGTGTGTGTGTATGTGTGAGTGTGTGTGTGTGTGTGTGACGTTTTCATCTCTTCTCTGGTTCCTGGACATATGCTGCACATAATCTTGAGTCTTGTTGTCTAGACAACAGTGTCCCTCCTCATGCTCTGGCTCTCAGAGTTACAATAAAGCACACTTGGTCATATGGGAAAGCATTGAGCTGCTCCCTAGACTTGCTCCCTGAATGTGAGCACTCTCTGAGAAGCTATTCTCAGGAAGTATCTCCTCTGAAACCCTTCGAAGCCCTCTGTATGCTATTTTGTATTGCTCTTTTCTGTGACACTGCAGAAATATAGAGAGCTGAGCTTACTTTCAATTCTTAATACCCTGATTTCACTTTTGTCTATCAGAGATCATGGAGAAAAAGTATTTAAAATGTTAGATTTACTCAAATTGAATATTGAGAAAGAATAGAATTAGAACAGTTAAGGAGAAAATGTGCAGAAATTAGACTCAGTAGAATGTAGTTTAGAAATAGTTATAGAGAAATGTACCCTGATTGTTGATACCATTTTTTTTGGGGGGGATACATATTTTAAACAAATTCAAGACAATATTTTATCTTTTTTTAGTTGCTTATAACACAATCCAAAAACGATGTCCTAAATAAAGTTTTTACATTTTACTTATTTCCCCACAAATTAATTTCCCTTTAGGACTCTACTAATTGTAATCTTCTTAATGAGTTAAGTAGCAATAACTACATTAGCCTTCTATTCTTTCTGAGGAATAAGAGCTTGAGTGCTAACATTTTTTCTAAATATTTTATTAGTTTTCTGTCATAATTATTCAAATATTTTATCATCAAAGAGACAGTAGATCAAATATTAGCAGTGAGTTTAAAAACATTCTGCATATGATTAGAACCTGAGTCTGAAAGTTTATGCTCTAAAGATAACTTTTTGGACGAATGGTGTCATATTTAGAAATGGAAAGATTATCTTTAATGACCAGTTTTATAAAAACACAATTTTGGGTCATGATATTTTAAATTTTCTTTCATCAAATAAATAACAGAACATTTTAGTTAATTTTCAAATTGACTAAAATAAAATTAAGAATTAAGTAATGTTGAAATTTTAAGAGCACAAATTGCATATACACAAATAGGTACACACACACACACACACGTAAAATATTTTTAAAAGTATCCTCAATATTTTTCACTGATTTTAACAAAGCACTACAGAATATAACCCATAGAAGCTTCTTAGGTATTCGTATTTGAATATTTCTAAGGTTTGCAATAAACACAGATGCATTTATTTTGATGATTAGATATTTAAATAAATTGATTTCTGAATACACATATAAACTGTATAAAAAGGCCTATTCCATCTTATATTATATTACACATTTGTGAACTCAATATACACAGTTTGAACAGCAGTTCTTGTCCTGAGTCTATGAGTTGTCATTCAGACAGATTTACTCTCCATGTGAGACTAATTCCTCATTGAAAGAAAGTGTTTTCTTTGTCCAACCCATCTGATCTTGTACCTTATATTATTTCCTAGGAAATATTTATTCCTTTAAAATTTCTTTATTATTATTTTATTACTGTCGTTTTATTGTAACAGTTGGGTCATCATGAACATCATGAATGATCTATGGAAACAGTGGAATAATGGGATAACGAGGGTCAGACCATCTAGCATTTGGGTCCCAACAGTGTAAGGAGAAAAAACAAATCTGAAAATAATTTACATGCCTATTCAATGAAAAGTGATGCAAATTGAGATCACTTCATTTAAAATACTTTTATGTGAAAGGTAAACTGAGAGATGAAAGAGTTATTTTACAAACGCTGATGACAAATGGTGTTGTAATTAGAAAGAACATGTGTATCAAAGAATGTTCTTTCTCTGGATCATTTTAAATATGTTAATGACATTGGAAACATGCACTGAAAGAAACAGGAAATAATGGCTTAAAGAATAAAGTGAGGTTTTGAGTATAAAGGGATTTTTTTCTTTTATTCCTTATTTATTTATTTATTTATTTAGATGAATTAATTTTAAAAGAACTTTTTAAATAGGTAATAAAAAAGGAGAACTGGGAATATATATTTATATTTGTGCTAATGTATTTAAGTTTAAAATTATAAAATAATTATCAACTATTTTTTAAGTGAGGTTCTATTAAACACAAAGAACAACTGTGACTCATATGCAGTGTTTTTGACAGGTATTAGTCCCTACCTGGCTGTGGAAAGTGGTCAAGCAGCCCATGCAGGCTCTTGCCTTTGTTTCTTGTGTTGAGGCGGAAGTCAACAAGGCCAGAAGTTAGAAAGAAAAGTTGGATGTGAAGTGGAGAGCCATGGTAAATGGGATTTATAAGAATGGACTGAAATCCAAATCAGAATGAGCTAGAACCTCTGTGTCTGTCTCCATCTGTGACCTTGATGATGAAGGTGATACACGGATTACGTTAATTTCCTTGATCGACAGATCTGTATGCATTCTTGGCTCAAGACTTACAGAAGGTGCAGGGAAAACGCAGCAGAAACTGACAGAGCTAGAGGCCCCACTGCTGCCCCAGGGCACCAGGATGAGCCAGCATCCGTGGGCATGGTCATAGATGCAGTACTACTAGCCCTTATATTATTGGAGGTGATTACTTCTCCAAGGGGAGAAGTAACTCTGAACTTTGTTCAGAGGTAAAGTAAAAAAACAAAAACAAAAAACAGAACAACGTATTGCAATAGTTTCTTCTTGGTTCTCCAAGGTTCAATCCAACTATACAAAATCTTGTTTCTTAGTATTTAATGTTAAGAGGATGAGAGAGGCAATTTGAGAGAGGCAATTTGAAAAAAAAAGTAAACAAATGACTGTGAAAAACAATAGTAAAAATATACTTTACATTCACAACAGCCTGGACATTGCCATTATTCTCTCATTTAACATATAAGGACTGATATTTGGGGAGATAAACTCACTTTCTGCAGTATCATATGAAATGATATGGGAGAATACAAACCCAGGAATGTTTGGTCCAAACTCCACACATGTGCCTCGATTTAACACATCACTCATTTAAAATCTCTATCAAACTTGCTCGTTTTCTGGTTGGCTCGCCCTCTTCTGTCCAGAGAAAAAGTCTTAGTTCAAAGGTTGCTGGCATTATTTTTTCTGCTTAAGTTCTGCTTTGCTGTTGTTGGTAGTGTTCAAAATCATTCTCAATTACAATAAAGTATATGAATTTCCTGTCTAGGAAACATTAGTGGCTCTATAGCGACTTTTTATCTCAGTTTGCCAGAGACAGTGTTGGTTCAGGACTGTTGTCTGAGTGTGCTGTCTTCATTAGAAGTCCTGGATTGCTTATTTTTTTTAACAATGCACTATTATTATTAGCTGACGCCTTAAAATGAGCTGAGACAGGTTTGTAAGATCTTCATCATGTAACGGCAGCTTTTGCCATAATATTATTTAATGATTGATTTGTGTTATTCATATGCAGTGAATAGATTTTTTTACTTCCTAACACATGGTTTAATCTGAGAGAATAACCATCTCTCTTTTCCTGACCATTTTCAAACTCTTTTTAACTAAGCTCTTTCTTTCAAGATAGCATGCAGTATGCACCCTAATGGAATGAAACGTGCTTGCAGAAAAGGAACGGGGACAGCTAACTGTGTATGGTGTGTGTCAGTGATAAGGGAAATGGTTGCTACTGTAATCCTTTTGTCTGCTTGTGCACCAGTACCTGCTATGACCCACGTAGGGTCCCGCGGGAAGCAAAAAGTCACAATACCCGCAGTCAGTGGGAACATTGTAAAATTTGATAAATGATAGATTAGTTGCTCATGAAATATGTATGAGAAATACAGTCTGAGCAGTCATAATGTGGTTATATAGAAAGTAATCTGATTGCTCTGCTACAGATCTACAACTATTAATTTTAATGTTTAGTAACACTCTTTGTTTTCCAGTAAAACTATTTGCCATCAGTAAGTAACAAGAAAAATGTAAGTGAATTTTCACAACATAAGAGTAAGAAAGCTTTGATGACAGAAAACTAACTTGCACAAAATGCATCTCAATATTTACTATCCAACATAAGTAGCACAGTAGTCACATGAGAACCAGAAGACAAAAATCTGTTTAAAAAATATACAAGCATCTACTACGATATATGGTTATTTTAGAAAAATGTGCCTGGGGATGGCAATTGAACACATGGAACCAAAAACCATGTTTACTCATCACTCTGTGAAACATGATATTCTTTTTAAGCCAAAGAATGTTCCTCTAAATTAATTTTGTTAATTGTTGAAACCAAGTTTCCCTTGGTTCATACACAAAGTGAAGTTATAACAGTCACTTAGTTGACTGTTTGCAGAAGGAAATCTTTGAAAAGAATTTAGTGGAGGATTTATCTCAGTGTTACTTGATGTCTCAAATAGGATATGAGTTCATTCCAATCAGAGGCCCTGGCGGCTCTGACACTCATTGCTCCACTCTGCCTTCAAGAGAACCAGCCATGGAGAACATGGTTGAATCGGTGCTACCTCAGGGCCACTGTGACATTCCTACCCAAAGCTATGCTTTCCCACAACTGCTTCTAGCCAATTTGAGCCTGACAGTGTTGCTAAAGCTAGACACTCTCTGCCCAGTGCAGGACAACTCTATTAGGCAACTTTTGGTTCAGGGACTCCCCCTTGGCCCGGGTAAGACTCCCTCAGAACTGCACTGAAGCCCGGACTGAAGTTCTTTCTACTTAACCTTCCTTCGTGCTTTCCCTTCACAGGTGTCAATTGTTCACGGTAGGCTGACGGCTCTCCCTGCCTTCTCTTGCTCTCTGTTCTGTATTTTTTGACTGATGATTCCCCAGTACTTAACTTCTCTCACACATTTAGCCTATCTTGGCTTCTACCTGAACTGACACAGAGCTGATATTCTACCCGTGGAAAAAGTAACTGTGGCTATCAAAGGAATATTTTTGTACACACAAAGAATATCTGAGCTATAATGTGTTTGTGGAGAGCTGATGTTTTTGTGAAAACCTCTTTCCATGTGGCAGTATGTGATTTTCTGTGTGGCGATCGTTACTATTTTAGATTTAGCTGAACCTTTAAAATCTATGGTTGTGCCTCAGAGTACCTCAGTTCTTAGGGAAAATATTTTGACAGAATTTTTATTTTATTAAGATAAACATACATCCTGTAAAAAAAGTGAGAGTAAATTTAACGGCAGTAAATTTAAGGTCTTATGATATTTTTAGCCTCTGAAGATGGGAAAATATGCAGCAAATATTTATAAGGATAATTTGAAAATTTTCCCTTATACAATATTTGTCAGAGCCTAATTTTTAAGCATGCAAAAATAGTACCTATGAAAATAGGTAAATAAAAAGAAAATAATTTGTTTAAATATGTGTACATTTTAAAATGAAAATTAGGATCTAAACATCCTACATTTAACAGTTTGCTCTGAGCTCTCTATGTACTTTCACAGTTATAGACAATTTAATGAAAAATATTGAAAATGATAATATAATATGGAAAAAATTACATTCAGAAATAAATATATAATGACAAAGTGTAAGAATATGATCAAAACAACTAGCTGAATAATAGTTGTAATCTTGTACTCCAAAGACTTCAGTTTCATTTCATTGTAACTGCTCCTTTTGCATGCATCAGAATGTTAGGATACAAATAGTTACTAGGAGACAATTCTCACTGGTGTCTTGCTTTTCTGCATATCTGTGAGTGAACTGCTAACTATTTTTTGTACTGAATTCACTATGCAATGATTTGTAAACAACCTTGGAAGACAAGAAGCCACATCTCCCTCTGGGTTGGATGGCAGGTTTATTTCCTGAGAAAGTAGCAAAGATAATTTCTTCAAGGCAAAATTCGGGAAATTTTCTGTCCTTTATAAATTGCTTAGGTTCCTTAAAGTTAGAATTTCTCTCCTTTAATATATGACAATGCACTGTGGATAATGGGGCTTGGAGAACTGGAGCAAATACTGATGATCTGGCTATTGTGATAAAAAAATATTTTGTCTCTGGGGGCAGCAAGATAGCAATGAAGTAGGCGGATGTTCCAACTTCCACCTCCCAGAACCAAAGTGGATTACAACTCAATTTAAAGGGCCATCATCTGGAAAAACCAACTTTGGACTAAACCAAGAAGAATCTATAACCAAAGATCACTGAAGAAGTCACACTGAGACTGGTAGAAAAAGTGGAAATGCAGAGAGGGCTACTCAACTCCTGGGAGCAAACAGTGGCCCAGAGGGACTCGTGTGGTGGGGTGGGTTTCCCGGAGAGGAGAGAGTCCTTGGCCCCAGGACTGGAGCCCCAGCCTGCAGCCACAGAACATAGAAGAGGTGTATGAACAGTATTTAGCTGCAAAATGAGCCAGGATATAGTTTGCAAGAAAGAGACAGATTTCTCAGACCCAAGATTTGTCTTAAGAAAACCGCACAGAAAATCTCTTTCACAACCACCCACCCAGGGCTCTGGGGGACAGGGAAAGCTGAAAGGACCGGATTAACAGGAAGAGATTGTAATCTAGAAGGCACAGGGAGAAACACTTTGAGGTACAGTCACCCTAACCCCTGGGTTGAGTCACTCCCCAAATCTAAAGTGCATATTTTTCCTGGAACCAGCAATACCAACAAAGGGAAGCAGGTCACCAGCCAAACAGAAGTTCTCCTGCTGTAGTCAAAGCAAAAGGTTACTTAGAAGCAGGGAGCCATCAGGAATACAGTATTGAGTGTGTGGTCTGAGCTGCATAGCCCCCCCACACACACACACATTGCTGAGTGCTCACCTGAGGGCCCGCGGGGCAGGGCAGAAGTTGGGGAACCAGTTGTGGCTATGGCAGGGTGAGCAAACACAGTCCTGCCTATGAGGTGGGGTGGAGGCAAGGTATCGGCTGCAGTGGTGGGCCAGTGCCAGCAGCACCCATGCCTGAATGCCTGAGGTGGCGTCAGCTCTGGTGGCAGGCCTGCGGACAGACCACACCTCGGATACACAGAGGTCACACCCATTGGACTCCTGTGGCCACACCCTTCTGAAGGCTGAAAAAGAAGAAAAATATAAAATTAAATACAAAAGAAGTCTGGATAGAACAACACCTGAGGCTAAGAGGCAAGCCACATCCAAAACCTTACCTAACCTCTGATTTATAGTACTGAACCCAACAAGTGGCCACCAATAAGAGATGACAGAAAGTGGATCTCAGGGGAACCTGAACATTTAAACAAACATCCTCCAGGCCAAAAGTAGATAAAAGCCAGCTTAAGTGTGCAGTTGATATTAGCAACGGTACCTGGGCTCAGCAGGGGCAGCCACAGGATCTGGATCGCCTGCTGCTCCAGAAAGGTATATAAGAGACAGTCATAGACAGTGATGCCCACTGGTCTGTGTCAGCTCTGGCCAAGAAGGTCCAGGGAGGGTACATCCAGAGGCCAGATACAGAGAGCATCAGTTCAGAACCTAACAACCCTTGTTAGAGTGATATCTTAAGGAAGGGCTCCTCACACTTGCCCAGTTAAGATATAGAAAACACCAATACAAATAGCAAAAAGAACAGTGACCAAATAGCCCAGAGCACTTTACAAACAGCAGCTGATGCCAATCCAAGAAGTTCTAGAAACAACACAACTGGAAACTGGAGGCTGATAATATCAACCATAGACTCAGCTAGCAACACAAACAACACATCCAAAGGAGGAGCATATGCACAGACAAAATAGGAAGTCAGAGAAACACAACCCAAATGAATCAACAAGAAAAATCCCCAGAGAAAGATCAGAATGAGATGGAAATAACCAAATTACCAGATGCAGAATTTAAAACAGTGATTGTTACAATGCTCAAAGATCTTAGAGCAACAATGGATGGACATAATGAACACCTAAATAAAGAGATAGCAAGCATCACAATGGACATTGAAATCATAATAAAGAACCAGTCAGAAATGACAAATACAATATTAGAAATGAAGACAACACTAGAAGAAATTAAAAGCAGGATGGATGAAGCTGAGGACTGAATCAGTGATTTAGAGTACAGGATAAACAAAAGCACAGAAGCAGAGAAACAAAAAGAAAAGAGGCTCGAAAAGTTTGAGGAAACTAAGAGAGCTCTGTGACAACATGAAGAGAAATAACATCCACATCATAGGGGTTCCTGAAGGAGAAGAGAAAAAACAGGGATAGAGAAGCTGATTGAAGAAATTATACCTGAAAACTTGCCTAAATTGATGAAGGAAAAAGTTACAAAATTTTGAGAAGCACAGAGTCCCATTAAGGATGAACCCAAAGAGGCCTACACTAAGACATATCATAATTAAAATACCAAAAGTAAAGGATAAAAAAAGAATACTAAAAGCTGCAAGAGAAAAGCAGTCAATTACAGAGGAGCCCCCATAAGGATGACATCTGACTTCTCAACAGAAACAGAAGCCAGAAGGGAATGGCAAGAAATATTCAAATTAATGCAAAACAAGAGCCTACAACCAAGACTTCTTTATCCAGCAAGGCTATCATTTAAAATTGAAAAAGCAATAAAAAGCTTTCCAAGCTCATCTCAAAACAAAAGAGACACACAGACTGAAAGTAAAGGGATGGAAAAAAATAGTTCATGCAAATGGGAATAAAAAATTGCTGGAGTAGAAATACTTATATCTGACAAAATAGACTTTAAAACAAGGCTATAGTAAGGGATAAAGAAGTCACTATATAATGATAAAGGGAGCAATCAAACAGGAAGATATTACCATTATAAATACCTATGCGCCTAATATAGGAGCACTTAAATTTATAAAGCAGATTTTGATGGACATAAAGAGTAAGATCAACAACAATACTAAATAGTAGGGGATTTCAATACCCCACTAACATCTGGATAGATCCTCAAGAAAAAAAATTAACAATGAAACAGCAGACTTAAAGAACACACTAGATCAACTGGATTTAATAGATATCTTCAGGACATTTTACCCTAAAGCAACAGAATATACATTCTTTTCAAGTGCTTATGGTACATTTTCTAGGATAGACCATATGTGAGGACACAAAATGAATACTAATAAATTTAAGAAGATTGAAATCATATCAAACATCTCAGATCACAAAGGCATGAAACTAGAAATCAACTACAATAAAAAACTGAAAAACACTCCAACAGTTGGAAACTAAATAGCATGTTATTAAATAACTAATGGGTTAACAATGAGATCAAGGAAGAATCAAATATTTCCTTGAAATAAATGAAATTAAACACATAACAACTCAAAATTTATGGAATGCAGCAAAAGCAGTTCTGAGAGGGAAGTTTATAGCATTACAGGCATATCTTAAAAAGCTAAGAAAAGCTCAAATAAACAATTTAACCCTGCATCTAAAAGAACTATAAAAGGAACAGCAAGTAAAGCCCAGAGGAAGTAGAAGGAAGGAAATAATAAAGATCAGAGCAGAAATAAATGACATAGATGCTAAAAATACTACAGAGGATCGATGAAACCAAGAGCTGGTTCTTTGAAAAAGTTAACAAGATTGATGAACCTTTAACCAGACTCACAAAGAAAAAAAGAGAACATTTAAATTAAAAAAATTAGAAATGAGAGTGGAGAAGTAACAACTGACAGAGCAGAAGTACAAAGAATTGTAAAAAAAATACTATGAAGAATTGTATGCCAAAAAATTAGAAAACCTAGGTGAAATGGACACATTCCTTGAAACATATATCTTTCAAAAATATATCAGGAAGAATCAGAAAACCTAAGTAGACTGATTTTAAAAAATGAGATGGAAACAGTTATCAAAAAACTAACAGACAAAAGCACTGGGCCAGATAGCTTCACAGGCAAATTCTACCAAATATTCAAAGAAGAAATAACTCCTATCCTTCTCAAGCTATTTCAAAAAATTCAAAAAGAGGTAAGACTTCCAAACTCCTTTTACGAGGCGAGCATAATTCTGATTCCAAAACAAGCAAAGACAATACAAAGAAAGAAAACTATAGGCCAATATCCCTGATGAATTTAGATGCTAAAATTCTCAACAAAACATTAGCAAACTGGATCAGCAATACATGAAAAAAAACATACATCATGATCAAGTGGGATTTATTCTTGGGAGGCAAGGCTGGTACAATATTTGCAAATCAATCAATGTGATTCATCGCATAAACAAAAGGAAGGAGAAAAATTACATAATAATTTCAACAGATGCAGAAAAAGCGTTTGATAAAATCCAGCATTTATGTATGATCAAAACTCTCGGCATAGTGAGAATTCAGGGAAGGTACCTCAACATTATAAAGGCCATCTATGACAAACCCACAGCAATCATCATACTCAATGGGAAAAAATTAAAAGCAATCCCCTTAAGATCAGGAACAAGGAAGGGTTGCCCCCTTTCACCACTCTTATTCAACATATATAGTTCTGGAAGTCCTAGCCACTGCAATCAGACAAGAAGAAGAAATATAAGGCATCTAAAATGAAAAAAAGAAGTAAAATTATTATGATTTGCTAATGATATGATACTGCATATAGCTGCAATTCCTATTAAAATACCAATGACATACTTCAAAGATATAGAACACATATTCCAAAAATTTATATGGAACCAAAAAAGAACACGAATAGCCTCAGCAATCTTGAAAAAGAAGAATAAGGCAGGAGATATCACACTTCCTGATATCAAGTAATACTACAAGACCATTGTATTCAAAACAGCTTGGTACTCTCTTAAGGACAGGTATATAGATCAATGGAACAGAACAGAGAACCCAGAAATAAACCCACACTTTTATGGACAATTGATATCTGACAAAGGAGGTAAGAGCATACAATAGAGTAAAGATTGTCTCTTTAACAAATGGTGTTGGGAAAATTGGACAGTTACCTGCAAAAAAATGAAACTAGACCATCAACTTACGTCATTCTCAAAAATAAACTCAAAATGAATAAAAGACTTAAATGTAAGCCATGAAACCATAAGCATCTTAGAAGAAAACAAAGGCAGTAAGCTCACTGACATCTCTTGCAGAAATATATTTGCTGATTTATCTCCACGGGCAAGTGAAATAAAGGGCAGGATGAACAAATGGAACTATATCAAACTGAAAAGCTTTTGCACAGCTAAAGACAATATGAACAAAAGTAAAAGACAAACCACACAATGGGAGAACATATTCAACAATAGGTCTGATAAGGGGTTAATAACCAATATTTATAAATAACTTGTAAAACTCTACACCAAGAAGATAAACAATCCAATCAAAAAATGGGCAAAAGAAATGAATAAACATTTTTCCAAAGAGGACATACAGATTGCCAATAGGCAGATGAAAAAATATTCAACGTCACTAATCATTAGAGAAATGCAAATTAAAACCACAATGAGATATCACCTCACACCAGTCAGAATGGTACTCATGAACAACACAGAAGAAGTGCTGGTGAGGATGTGGAGAAAAGGGAGCCCTCCTGCACTGCTGGTGGGAATGCAGACTGGTGCAGCCACTGTGGAAAACAGTATGGAGATTACTCAAAAAATTAGAAATGGAGCTGACTTTTGACACAGCCATCCTACTCTTAGGAATATATCCTATGAATACCAAATCACTGATTCAAAAGAAGAAATGCATGCCGTGTTTATGGCAGCATTGTTCACAATAGCCAAGATCTGGAAACAGCCCAAGTGTCCGTCAGTGGACGAGTGGATTAAAAAGCAGTGGTATGTATACACAATGGAATACTATGAGGCCATGAAAAGGAAGGAAATCTTATCTTTTGCGACAATATGGATGGACCTGGAAACTATTATGTTAAATGAAATAAGCCAGGCAGAGAAAGAAAAATATCATATGACCTCACTCATTTGAGGAATCCAATGAACAATGTAAACTGAGGGAACAGAATAGAGGCAGAAGCTGGATCAAAGGGACCAGAGGAAAAGAGAACAGAGGGAAAGGGAGTGAGAGGATGGCATCAGAGATGGAAAAGAGATTGGTGAAATTATACAGTGTGTTTGTAAAGTCATGGTGCACTTTTGATCGGTCACAGGAAAGCAACAAAAGATGATAGAAATGTGAAATCTGCACCAAATAAAAGGCAAACCCTCCCAGTTTCTGTAGGATGATGTGGCAGCATGTGCGCATGCACAGATGATGACATAACACCGTGTATACAGCGGAGCAGCCCACGGCCATGTCAGTTGAGATGTGGATGGTAAAGAGGAAAGTTCAGTGTGTTCTGTGGCTCACTAAATTCGAATCTGTGACCAAAGTGCACCGTAAATATAGGTACGTTTATAATGAAGCGCCACCACATAGGAATAACATTACTCAGTGGGATAAGCAGTTGAAGGAAACCGGCAGTTTGGTGGAGAAACCCCATTCTGGTAGGCCATCAGTCAGTGACGAGTCTGTAGAGGCTATACGGGATAGCTACCTAAGGAGCCCTAAAAAATCTGTGTGTGAGCCCACATCGAACTGCACTGAATAGGTATGAAACTGGGAGAGTTTTCCTTTAATTTGATGCAGATTTCTCATTTCTATCGTCTTTTGTTGCTTTCCTGTGACCGGTCAAAAGTGCACCATGACTTTATGGACACACTGTATATACATAACACAGCGTTATAGAAAGAAGAAAAGCAAATCCTGGAGGGAAGAGGGGAGGCCATTATGGAGAGGGGTACAAGTGGGACATTGAGGGGAACACAAGGGTGGGGTTATTTATTCGGTGGGGCACTTGAATCTATGTAAGCACAATAAATTTAAATCAATAAAAATAAAACAAAACAAAGTAACATTGTATCTATCTTCTTCCACTATCCCTATAACATAAGTAGACTACTTTTCTCAAACTTTCACAGTTCTTAATAAGGTGGTGTCATAACCTGCCTCAATTGTTTTACATTTTAGAACTAATACTATTATATCTCTATTTGCTTCTACTTAGAGCAAACACATTTTGAATCCTAATCATCGTGGTTCAAGAACTCATGCAAAGGCCTCTAGACAAGGGGAGTATCAGCTGAGAAATACTCACTCCTGCCTTTATAGAGCAAAGCATATACTGTAGACATGTGAATGCACACATCCAAATTGCAATAGGGTTATAAACAAAAGAAAGATTAGGGCTGGCGAACATACAAGAGGATTTCTTGAGGACCTAGGCTGGGTCTGTATATTGAATTCAGTATCACCAGAAGGAGAAAGAGGTAGACAAAAAGTTTTCATTATGATGACAAGAGAATTAGAGATGAGTGAGCATTCTTATTTTACCAGAGCTGAGTATTTATAACAAGCCCTGATAAACTATAAGGGAGTAAACTTAAAGAATCCTCTACTACTAAGATAGAAATCAAAGTTACATAATAAAAGTACCTAAATGATATAAAATTAGGAATAAGTACTAGAACTTATAAAACACACATGTTTGTGTGTATGTGTGTGTTTGTGTGTTCACCGTTATGAGTACATGTTTTTTCCCAGCATGTTTTCTCTTTTTTCTCTTAAAGTGAAAGTAACAAAAGCAGCTCTGTGTTCCTGAGAAGGCCCAGACAGTCTTTGGGAGAAGGGAGAAAAAAAACTAGAGCCAGTTGCGTCTTGCAGTAATTATGTGGAAAGTAATGATAACACAGAATCAAAGGAGATTTTCCTTGTCAAATAAGGCACATGTGGTTAATAAGTTGATCTCATGAAATAAAGAAGAGAATCAGGTGAAGATGATTTGAAGGTTTTCATCATGAGACTCTGAATGGACACATAGGTTATTAACACGACAGCGAATATAATAAGAACAGCATGTGCTTGTAGAATAGGTAATGAGTTTATATGTGGACCTATAGAGTTACAGATGTTGCCAAGCATCCAGGGAAACATACTGAGAAGACCTTTAGAAATGGGATTCTGGAGCTCAGATGAAAGTTGAGAGTTAGAAATATTAACTATGAAATTGAGTTGTTATTGACTGCCCTTTTGAATTTTGTAATCTTTTTGTCAATAATAGCCCAATTTCTGAAAGTAAAGGTCTGGTGAAAAGTCATATATGTTGTTAGAGCCATGGACTCCCAATGCTACCCTTCACAGTCAGGAAATTACTCTCCACTCCTCAGTCCAAAGGACGTACAGCGGGCTCAGATTAGGGGACACCTCTCCGAGGCTGATGGAATAAGGGAAGTCTACATGATGGAAAGTGAGACATTCAGTTTTCCTCTATTGAGCGCCACGATCGCTGGCGACTGGCCTGTGTTTTCCAGGCAATCAGTCCCACTCGTGCACATGGAACAGCTTGAGTCCCCTTCTCACAGGTGAAAGGCAATTCATGGATCACCGGAAGCTTTGATAAAAACTTCTAAACAGGGAAGAATAAATTGGCAACTGCTCATCTGTCTGCTGACTTTTTATTTCTTGCCTAATTTGTCAGGTTCTGACAGCGGGTGTCAAAACTTCTAGAAGAAAATTCATGAAATTTTGTATATAGCTGTGAATTTAATTTACTTTTACGTGTCACCTCTGGTTATCTGGTTTTATAGTACATCTGATTACCAGACTGAGGTCAATAATATCTTTGAAAAATAAAACAATGTTCTGTTTTAAATGAATGAATTTAATTTGTTTAGATGAAACAGATAAATGACCACACTTTGAGTCTTTACTCTTAAATTCTAAATAAAAAAAACCAAACATGATATATAATATACAAAATAGGTGGAAAAAAAAAGAAGATGGCTTCCATTTATCAACTGACTCATTTTTTGGTCTCATGTGAAGTAAGGCCTAATTTAGAATCAAACTGGAGGTGGAAGTAAAAAAGAATTTTTTATTTATAGGTGTTACTAAATACAGGACAGCTATTTTAAAATTTGATTAACTTTAGACATATTTGTTTTACTGTATTTATTTTTGCATCTTAAAAAAAAATCTTAGCCAAATTTATTTTCAAAGTTTGACCTTATGATAAGAATGAATACAATTCATTTAAATTTGAATGAGTGGCCTAATATACACTATATTAATGAAATAATTTTTTTGAGTTCAGCATAAGTAGGTTGCACATTACAGATATTAATTAATAAAATTGTAATACAACATTAAAAATCAAGAAGAAATATAAGAAACTTCTTAGAAATCATGACTATTAATAAATATATATAGTTTTAGTACCATAGTAGATGCCCACTCAGTGACAAAATAAATTTTTTTGTCTATTTTGTTGCATTTTTAAATGAACTGGTATAATTATCTTGCTTCAGCTTGGGGAGAAGCAAGAAACATTAGTAATGCTTGGTAAATTGTGAGTTTTTCCACTAGGGACTGCAAGCTGATTAAAGTAAAAGATGAAAATTAGGTAAACAGGCCCTGGCCGGTTGGCTCAGCGGTAGAGCGTCGGCCTAGCGTGCGGAGGACCCGGGTTCGAGTCCCGGCCAGGGCACATAGGAGAAGCGCCCATTTGCTTCTCCACCCCTTCGCCGCGCCTTCCTCTCTGTCTCTCTCTTCCCCTCCCGCAGCCAAGGCTCCATTGGAGCAAAAGATGGCCCGGGCGCTGGGGATGGCTCTGTGGCCTCTGCCCCAGGCGCTAGAGTGGCTCTGGTCGCAACATGGCGACACCCAGGAGGGTCGCAACATGGCGACGCCCAGGATGGGCAGAGCATCGCCCCCTGGTGGGCAGAGCGTCGCCCCCTGGTGGGCGTGCCGGGTGGATCCCGGTTGGGCGCATGCGGGAGTCTGTCTGACTGTCTCTCCCTGTTTCCAGCTTCAGAAAAATGAAAAAAAAAAAAAAAAAAAAAAAGAAAATTAGGTAAACATGTTTCAAATTAAATGATAAAACAGCATTAATCATTCTGCTTATATGAAATGTAACAGATACATTGATATGTGGATTTTTTCACACAAGCACATCTGCTATGTATATATGTGTATGAGGATGTGAGACCATTTTAGAGTATTTCTGTGAGCTTACTTTTACCGTAATTGCAAGAAATTGTCCAGTAGAAATAATGGTTTATAAACACAATAAAAAGGCATTTTAAGAGCTTGACTGGTGATGGCACAGTGGATTGAGCATTGGCCCTGAACACTGAGGGCCTTGGTTAGGAACCCTGATGTTGTGGACTAGTGTGCAGGCTTCCCAGCTTCAGCATGGGACCATAGACATGATCCCAAGGCCACTGGCTTGAGCCTAAAGGTTGCTGGCTTGAAACTAGGGTTGCTGGCTTGAGCCCAAAGGTTGCTGGCTTAAAGCTAGGGTTGCTGGCTTGAAGTTTAATGTTGCTGGCTTGAACCCAAGGTCATTGGCTTGAGCAAGGGAACACTGGCTTGGCTTGAGCTCCCTGGTCAGTGCATGCATGAGAAATAATGATAAAAAAAGACAAACCCTAAATTGAAGCAACTACAAGTTGATGCTTCTCATCTCTTTCTCCCTTCCTGTCTCTCTCTCTCTCTCTCTCTCTCTCTCTCTCTCTATATATATATATATATATATATATATATATATTAAAAAAACTTGACTAATTTGTAAAATCAGCATCCACTTAGATTAACTGTTAAAAGAATAATAAGTTTAGATTGTTTGATTGGGTCAATCTGGTTTAGAGAAAATAATTAAATATAAACCCTTTCTACTATAGACATTAAAGAAAACAGTGCTGTTTGCAATGAGGTACTTGTACCAATTCCTTCAATTCATAGTAAGTTATGAATTAAAATAAATAACTATTCCATTCATAAGAACTTAAGATGTGATTATAGAATTAAGAAAATTACCCTTAGTACAAATATTCTATACTTCATATTTTAAACTTAGGATCCTGTTTCTACTATCATATGCAATGATTATAGTGCTTTGTGTTTTCTTTAAAAATAAAGATGAGACATATTATCTTATGTCTTATAAGATAACTTATCTTATAAGTTATTTTGTATGAATTATTATTTGATAAATAATCTAGACATGTTAATTTTTTTCTGGTGGAAACATAAGAACAAAAGACAAGGGAACAAGGCAAGGAAAGTAAACACTGGGTTTTAGTTATGAATAGTTGATGATGTTGATAGGAAAAACCCATCATAAAACCTTATGTAGAAAAAAAAATGTGTGCCTGGCCAGTGGCTCAGTGGATAAAGAATTGATCTGGCATATGCATGTCCTGGCATATGAATCCCTGGTCAGGGCACAGAGGAGAAGTGACCATCTGCTTCTCCCCCACCTTATTCTTCTCCTTCTCACCCTCTTTCCCTCCTGCAATCTGTGGTTTGATTGCTTCAAGAATGGTCCCAGGTGCTGAGGATAGCTCAGTGGGTGTGCATCAGCCTCAGGTACTAAAAATAGTTCAGTACTTGAGCATTGGCCCATGATGGAGTTGCTGGGTGGATCCAGGTTGAGTAGCATGCAGGAGTCTGCTTCACTATCTTCCCTCCTCTCACCTTCAAAATAAATAAATAAAATAAAATAAATAAAATTTTGTTCTACTGTCTGGCTTTGTAATAAAGAGGACAATATGTGTACATTTAGTGCAATTGATAAACCAATGTTAATACATTACTATTTACTAAAGTATAATTTACATTAGGCTTCAGTCTGTATTGTAATTCTATGGATTTGAAAAATATATAATGACATGTATTCACCATTATCATAAAGAATAATAACACTGCTCTAAAAACTACCTGTGCTCTACCTATTTACCCCTCCCTACTTCTCCTTAAACCTGTCATCCATTGATCTTATTACTATATTCATAGTTTTGAAAAATTTCCTATGTTGGCTTCCATGTTTTGGCTTTTATACATAAAGATGTTATAAACATTTGTGTACAGGTTTTTGTGTTGACACATGTGTTCAAATTAATTGGTTAAATACAAAGGAACATCATTATTGGGTTGTATATTTAGTATTTATTTATTTTTATATAAATATGATAAACTGTCTTCTAAAATGGCTGTACTATTTTGTATTCCCACCAGCAGCGAATTAGAGTTCCTATTTCTCTACATCCTGTAGACATTTGGTGTTGTCAGTGCTTTGGATTTTAGCCATTTTAACAAGTGTGTGGTGGTATCTCATTGTTGTATTTATTTGTAATTTTCTAATGGCATATGATGTTGAGCACCTTGTAATAAAGCTATTTGTCACCAGTACACTTTCTTCTTAGTGAGATGTTTGTTTAGCTACTTTGTCCTTTTCTTAATTAGGTTTACTAATTGTTGAGTTTTAAGAGTTCTCTGCGTATTTTGTATATCTATACTTTATCAAATATGTGTTTTGCAATTATTTACTCCCAACCTTGTCTTTAAATTCTTTTAACTGTTTTACAAAAAATAAATTATTTTAATTTTAATGACAACTACCATTAATTCTTTTCTTTCATGAATTTTACTTTGATTTTGTTTGCATCTTCTTATTCATGAACATAGACTATATCTCCATGTACTTAGATCCTATTTTTTATTTTATCAAAATTTATAGTTTCATCATAGAAAGTATATATAATATATACTTTTTAGACTTATACTGAAGTACCTTTCTTTTTTTAGTAAAAATGTCAATGGCATTGTGTTTTATTTTTACTTAAATTCCAGTTCATTTCTTATGTGTAATAAAGCAATTGACTTTGGTGTTTTACCATGCATTCCATAACATGGCTATAATTATTAGGTGCAGAAGTGGTTGTTTTTTTGTTTGTTTCTTTTGTTTTGTTTTATCAATTCTTTTAGACTTTCTCCAAGACAAATCATGTCACCTTCAAACAAAAACAGATTTATTTCTCTCTTCCAAATCTGTATATCTATTATTTCTTTTTCTTGTATTATTTTCACATCATAAAGAACTTAAGTATGTTATTGAATAGGAGTGTAAAAGCAGACACTATTGTCTTGTTCTTAATCTTAGCAAGAGCATCTAGTTTCTCACATTAAATTATGATGTGAGAAACTATTGTCTAGGCTTTGTAGATGTGCTTTTTCAAGTTGAGGAAGTCATTCTCTATGCTTAATTTGCTGAAAATTTATTTATTATAAATGAGCATAGGATTTTGTCAAAAGATTTTTCTTTATTTGATATGATAATAGGATTTTTATAGTATATTATAAAATCACATAAAAATAATATTAAACAATAAATTTAAAGATGGTAAAATTATGAAAACTGTTTTTATGTTATTCATTTATAAATCTGATATATTGAAGAATACTATGGTTAGAATTATTTACAATTGATCTAAATATTTTTATCTGTAAATTTTATCAATATGACACAAACTTTGGATGATGAAGGTTAAAGGAAATCTCTGAAGGCAAATATTTTAGTCTTAGACAAAAAAAGAATATTAACTCAAATAATTAGTTCAATTAATTCACTGTTAACTTATTTAATTTCAAGCCAATGTGATCTGCAACATTTTTAGCGTTTTGTTAATTTCTTCTTTGACTTGTTCATTTACTCAACAAATGAAGTGAAGATTGGTAGTTCTCTATGAAAATACTCATTCTCCATGACATGACAGCTATGTCATTTGGTAATTTTAGAAGATCTTTGTAAAGGCAGAGGTTGTACACTTTTCATGTTTTCCAGGGGGAAATAGAAAAATGTAAACACATAAGTAAATATATATATATATATATACACACACACACACACACACACACACACACACATATATAGGTTAAAAGTATTACTAAGGAAAGTAAAACAGGGTTAGGTGATACCATGCTGAAATGCTGCGTAAGATGAGGTGGGTGCTGTTTTTATAAGTGAATTATTTTCTAGTGAAGTGAGACTAGAGCAGAGCCCTGAGTGAATGAAGGGACAAGGCACGCAGATATCCAAAAAGGGGTTCAGGGAAGAAGGCTTAGTAAATACAACGATCTGGAACAAGAGCTGTGTGACCTGTTTGAGGGTTGTTTAGAAGAGAGTGGGCCTGAAAAGGTGATACTGAATCTTTAGCTGGGCTCAGATGATGCAGGGCCTTGACATCATGGAAGGGTTAGGGCTTCTTTTTCTAAATGTACTAGAAATCTATTCAACTATTTCAAAAAGGAAAGAAGTACACTAGTATATTTTTGTTTCAAAACAACCATGTTTGCTACTGAACAGATATAAGATAAAAACAGGAAAAATTCAAAGTAAGGAGACCAATTAGTAGGCTATTTTAATAATTCAGGTGAAATTTCATGGTGGCTTGATCTATTGTGCGAGTGTTGTGGCACTAAAAAACAGAGAGAGATGACTGGATTTGGGAAATATTTTGAAGAATTTGCTGTTGGGTTAGATATGAAATGTGCTGGCTATTGTAACACTATATGTGTATATATTATAACAAACATACTCCACTGTGGCTCAGAACAGATAAAATTTCATTTTACTTTCCAACAGTCAGTCCAATGTGAATGTTTCAAGTGGATCTGCGTGAGCGGTGAGGATAGTAGTGGTGGGAGCACTTTTCACACTTGTTCAGGGAACTAAAGTAACAGATATCTTGCTAACCTCAACATGTGGCTCCAGGGTTGCTCGGCAATGCTTTCCAGCACGCTGGTGGGGAGGGAAAGAATGAGGAAGGCAGGTTCAGCTTAGCCATGTTGCTCAAGAAAGCAAAAGATACCACTTTGCACCGATGGGAATGAGCACTGTGCCCCGAGTTATATGCACAGGAGCTGGGAAATGCATTTTCTCCTTGGACAGTAACTTTCCTATAGTAACTTTTCTCTACAAAGTAACAAGGGAATCACTAGTGGGAAGTTATTCATCTCTGCCATACCAGATATGAGGTAGAGAGAAGATGCAGTGTAGACATTTGGAGTCTGTCTGTTGGGTGGTTGACAATGGACTAGGCAAGTAAGAAACTAACATTGCAGACATGAGTTTATTTTTTGTACAAGTTAATTTTAGACATCTATTGAGTACTAAAGTTGATAGTCAAATATAGAATTGAGAGGTTTTATCTAATATATTTTTAGAAACAACCAGAATAAAAGGAATATATAAAACCAGATTTAGGAAATCATACTAATAGAGAAGAAAAGTAAGTCCTTAACCTTAAGGATTTAACCTTAAGAAAAATTGACTTGCTAACCCCATTTTATGCACAATAAAATTTTGGCAAGAAGTTAAATGATAGAAAAAAATCAGAAATAGATAAAAGAGCCATATTAATAATTTTCTTTATTTTATTTTATTTTATTTTTTTAATAATTTTATTTTTTTAATGGGGTGACATCAGTAAATCAGGATACATATATTCAAAGATAACAAGTCCAGGTTATCTTGTCGTTCAATTATGTTGCATAACCATCACCCAAAGTCAGATTGTCCTCTGTCATTTTCTATCTAGTTTTCTTTGTGCCCCTCCCCCTCCCCCTTTCCCTCTCCTTCTCCCCCCTCCCCCTGTAACCACCACACTCTTATCAATGTCTCTTAGTCTCACTTTTATGTCCCACCTACGTATGGAATAATGCAGTTCCTGGTTTTTTCTGATTTACTTATTTCACTTCGTATGTTATCAAGATCCCACCATTTTGCTATAAATGATCTGATGTCATCATTTCTTATGGCTGAGTAGTATTCCATAGTGTATATGTGCCACATCTTCTTTATCCAGTCATCTATTGACGGGCTTTTTGGTTGTTTCCATGTCCTGGCCACTGTGAACAATGCTGCAATGAACATGGGGCTGCATGTGTCTTTACGTATCAATGTTTCTGAGTTTTGGGGGGTATATACCCAGTAGAGGGATTGCTGGGTCATAAGGTAGTTCTATTTTCAGTTTTTTGAGGAACCACCATACTTTCTTCCATAATGGTTGTACTACTTTACATTCCCACCAATAGTGTATGAGGGTTTCTTTTTCTCCACAGCCTCTCCAACATTTGCTATTACCTGTTTTGTTAATAATAGCTAATAATCATTTTCTAATATTCTTTACACATTCCTTCTAAAGACAGTATCTCAAATAAATGGCTATAAGAGAAAACTAGTTTCCTCAAGTAAACTGTCCTGGTAAAAATTCTAAACTTTTTGTTTTCTACCTGGATTCTCCTAATTTTGATTCTTTTTGCAATTTCTGTCATTGTTGCTGATCAGGCTCTCAGGCTCAATAATGGACACTTCTTAGCTAGCGAACTGCTTTGTTTTATTTTTAATTGAATCTGGGACTTTGAAAGTTTCAAAGCTTTTTTTTTTCCTGCAGCAGTTAAGAGATTGCAAATAGTATTTGTCAGATTTTTTAGCCTTACTTTGGAGAGATGGTGTATAATTCTCATATGAAGTCATAGAAGCTGCCTCTGAGACACACTTTCCTTGCTTCTTATACCAAGCATTTCAAAACAGGGCACACTGCTTTTCATGACACCCAGGAGCTTGCTAAACATTCTGTATATGCAATTTTCTTTTTGAAAACCAGTTAACCATCTGACCAGGCGGTGGCGCAGTGGATAGAGCATCGGACTGGGATGCAGAAGACCCAGGTTCGAGACCCCAAGTTGCCAGCTTGAGCACGGGCTCATCTGGTTTGAGCAAAACTCACCAGCGTGGAACCAAGCTCGCTGGCTCGAGCAAGGGGTTACTCGGTCTGCTGAAGGCCCGCGGTCAAGGCACATATAGAAAGCAATCAATGAACAACTAAGGTGTCGCCACGAAAAACTGATGATTGATGCTCTCATCTCTCTCTGTTCCTGTCTGTCTGTCCCTATCTATCCCTCTCTCTGACTCTCTCTTTGTCTCTGTAAAAAACAACACAAAAACAGTTAGCCAAGTAACAGTAAAATTTAATGTAATAGATATATTTCTGTATATTATACTTCTATATTTTTAAAAAAGATTCTAGTATAAATCTGCAGACTAAAAGAAGTGGTCTGTTAATACTGTAGTACTTTGTTTAAACTACAAAACACTATATAGTCATGAGTTATTGCATAGCAAAATTCTTTAAATACTGTTTGCTTACACAGCAATATTACCTATATACACTGTTCAGATACTTGTTTTACCAGTTTATTATTGTACTCACTAAATAATTCTGAGTAGTATGAACTAAGGTATAAAACTGTGATTATTGGAATAGATAGGGAACATTTTACAGGTGTGGGAGGGGTTTGATCAGAGTCTAAAATGATCTATAAAAGGGACGTAAGAAATTAAAAATATTCTGAGAATTACTAAAATTATTATTAGCTATTGTTACTTAAATTTATTAACCAAAGAAATAAGTACACAAATTTGCTCTAAATATGAAGATCTGTGAGTAAACTAACATTTTAATTTATGTAAAATACCAATAAATAGGCTACTGTGTTTCAAAACTAGAATAAAAAAATCACATTTTTACACTGGCTAGAGAGCTCAGTTGGTTAAACAGTTGTCTCCATAGGCATAGGCAGTGGATTTGATCCGTGGTCAGGGAACATACAGGAACACATCGATGTTTCTGTCTTTGTCTCTGTCGCCCTTCCTCTCTCTCTCTCTAAATTCAATCAATCAATTAAAGCATTCATAAGAAGAATCAAATTTTATTTTATTTTTTTATTTAATAAATTTTTATTAATGGTAATGGGATGACATTAATAAATCAGGGTACATATATTCAAAGAAAACATGTCTAGGTTATTTTGTCATTAAATTATGTTGCATACCCCTCGCCCAAAGTCAGATTGTCCTCCGCCACCCTCTATCTAGTTCTCTGTGCCCCTCCCCCTCCCCCTAACTCTCTCCCTCCCTCCCTCCCATGTCCTCCCTCCCCCCACCCCTGGTAACCACCACACTCTTGTCCATGTCTCTTAGTCTCGTTTTTATGTTCCACCAATGTATGGAATCATGTAGTTCTTGTTTTTTTCTGATTTACTTATTTCACTCCGTGTAATGTTATCAAGATCCCACCATTTTGCTGTAAATGATCTGATGTCATCATTTCTTATGGCTGAGTAGTAAGAATCAAATTTTTTTTTCATTTTTCTGAGCTCTGCCCACCAGGGGGCGATGCTCTGCCCATCCTGGGCGTCACCATGTTGCGACCAGAGCCACTCTAGTGCCTGAGGCAGAGGCCACAGAGCCATCCCCAGCGCCCGGGCCATCTTTGCTCCAATGGAGCCTTGGCTGTGGGAGGGGAAGAGAGAGACAGAGAGGAAAGCGCGGTGGAGGGGTGGAGAAGCAAATGGGCACTTCTCCTGTGTGCCCTGGCCGGGAATCGAACCCGGGTCCTCCGCACGCTAGGCCGACGCTCTACCGCTGAGCCAACCGGCCAGGGCCAAGAATCAAATTTTAAATAAAGGTATCTGAGTTCCATCCTGTTATTTCAGAATACAAGTGTTTTACCCAAATTTGTGAAATAATACTGAAATTTATTTCAAAGTAGGATAGCACACATTTAGACAAACTTTCTAAAAGTTAAAATGTGATAAAGAGCCTAATTTATATATTTTATTTTCTGTGAAATAACAGATTGTCAAATTTCCTCATCTAATTTCTCTTATCAATCCAGATGACTAATACATATATATATATCAATGATAGATAGATCTATATATTAATCTTTGATATATATATATATTTCAATGATTCAAGGTAGAATAGCATGATAATTAAGAAAATTTAGTTCTATAAGGAAATTTTCGTGGCATAATGATGGTAAGAGAACAAAGGCACAATACTATATAATTTTGATTTTAAAGTATATATAAACCATATATAAAACATCTGTATTTGAATATACAAAGATATTTCTTTATTCATTTTTGAATTTTCCAAATATTTTACAATAATAGTTTATACTTATATGACCAGAAAAGAACAGACTTTATGTAGCTGTTGAACTTGAAGACAGCTTTACCTTGGATGACATGCATTCAAAATTAAGATATGAAAGTATTGTCATAGAATAATACATGTCATCTGGATTGATAAGGGAAGTTAGATAAGGCATACTTAATTCAGATCATAAAATGGTTATGAACAAGTTAGCAAAGTCTTTTTTTTTTCTGTAACATACCAGATAGTAAATATTTTAAGTTGTGTAAGTCAAATGTCTCTAGGATATTCTGAAGTCTGCTATTGTAACACAGAAGCAAACGCAGACAATAAACACTTTTTAAAAATTATATTTAATAAAAACGGTAGCAGGATAGATTTGGCCCATTGCCTATAATTTGATGATTCCTTAAGATAGCACAATAGACAAACAACTACTGATCTGGAATCCATCCAATGAAATGAAATAGATGATAACTCTTTGAAGGTAGGACATTTGTCTTGTATCTTCATATAAGTCATGACACGTAATACTTACCAGCACTTTGGAGATACTTGATAGAATATTTAATGAAAGAATGAATGGATTTGTCAATAAAAATCCCATGATATCTACCACACTTCCACAGTTCTCTCGTGAGTGGGACTGACACTCAGGCAAAGCAGCTTGACCCAATGAGAAAAGCATAGACTTCCTGTTTGACACAGTGGCCTGGATTTAAATCACTGATATGTTACTTATAATTGGTTCACCTTGGACAAGTAACTTAAGTGCTTTCAGTTGTAAATTTTATATTTGTCAAAAGAAATTGAGGATGGTGATATATGTGTTAGTAAGTTGAATGCGCTAAACAAGATGTTATTAATTTTTTAATAAGAAATGGCATGATAAAGATTTGGTGCTTAGGAAAAAAATAGCTTTTATTTTTAGTTGAGAATCACAATTTGATGAACTTTGCAGGATCATGAAATGAGTGTACAGTCTTGACGTTAGTTAAGACTTATCACCCTTTTCTTATACTCCCTGCTTAAAGCTAATAAAATAAAATAATAAAATAAAATAGCAACCTAAAAAGATTAAAGCTACTAAAAATCTCAGGATTGGCTAGTAAGAGGCTGGAATTTAGTTTTGGTTTGACCATTGATTAATTATGTCATATAGGTATATAAAGGTTATTTACCTGTTCTAGCTGTTGCCGTGACTAGTGGAACTATGCAGTCTTTAGCGTCTATCCAGTGTTAATATTCTATACTTACAAGGCAAAACTGATTAACCCATTTCTCTCTAGACCTGCTCTTCCCAGCCATAACACATACAACTCTGCCCATCCGGCCACATACCCATGCCATTCTAAGTACACCCAAATGATCTAGAAAAATATTTTAAATTAAAAATTAAAATTTAGAATAAGAAAAGAATTTTGTGAGAATTATGGCATGTTAATAAAGTAAAGTAAAACACAAACCAGACAGACTGGCTGTCCAATGAGCGAGGCTTTTGTCACTGCTGTACTAGAAACCCAATCCTGATGACAGGAGAGAGAGCTGCTGTGTCAGGTCTTACTACAGTGCTGACGTCACTTAACATTCCTGGGTCAGGCATTTCCTTCCGGAGTCGCTTAAAAGAAGCCCAACATCGGTAGAGAATAAAGGTCCATTTCAAGAGCGGTCTGTTGCTATCCTTTTTGTAAAGTTTCCACCCACTTGCTCCTGTTTTTTCCGCCAGGCACAGCTGCAAGTTTAAGCAGGCAGGAAAACTATAATCAGCTACTTAGATGAGCTTCTGAATCACAGTTGTGCCCAATTTGCCTGCTTAACTTTTTCTTGCTTGATTGACCTTCATTTTCTCCTTTCCCGCCTGTTCGTGATGACAACATGACCTGCCATACATATCATTTTGATGTCGTGAGTGTGTCAGAAACAACACACATAGAAAAAGCAAAGTTAAATGGCTAAAGTATTACAATGTTAGTGTAATGTTTAATTCTGCACTATTTTTATTTGTATTAAAATTAATAACAGACATCTCACAGTGTTCCATTTTTCACTAAGTTTCGATTTTAAATACAGTTTTTGATAATTTTATTGAGTATATATGCATAGTATATCTTTGGTATGTATATGTAGGCATATACATTCATATATCTCCATTTTTATATTTTGTATATATATAGATACATGAAAACTAATATTTATACTCTATATACTATATATTTAGCATGTAAATATAGATTTTTCTAGTGTGTGTATATATGCATATTTAGAATATATATGTGTGTGTATGTATATACATAGAGAAAGATAAGGGGAGAGAGAGAGAGAGAGAGAATTAACAAGACTGAAAAGTTCTAATTTTTATTTATCAAAAAAAGAACCCCAAAGGAAAAAGCAACCATTCTTATGACTAGGTATTTTACTTTCTAGAAATATGGCAAACAAAGAATGTTCATTCATTTTAATATAAATAGTAACTCTAACCCATTTCTACCTCCATCCTAATACATTCAAAGTTGAAAAATGTTCAGTATATTAAATTATAACATGTCAGTTCTGAAAGGGAAAGAGTGCTATGATAAATATAACTAAAGAGGCTATATAACATTTTTCACTTTATAAAATTTTTTTAAAGCAATCAAGCTTTAAAGTCATGAAAGGATAGATTTAAATGGTGTAAAGGGGAAGATAGGATCATAAGAGGTTTACTACATATATTAGAAATTTCCTTTTGTATATGTACCTGTGAGTGCATGTGTATGTGAATGAAAAAGAGAGAGAGAGAGAGAAAGAGAGACAGGATTCAAAACAGAAACAGAATTTTGGCTTTCCTTTGTTTTACTAAAGAAACTTATTTTATATATCATAGAGTAATAACATGTAGTATTATATATTTAAATTAAGTTACAAAGCTCTTATTAATATAAGAGAACTATAATAAATTTAACCTAAATGGACACTAGTATTCTTTTTTTATCATTAATTTTTGAATTATTTTTTCTTAAGATGTGCAAAACAGAATTTTCAGGACTAGCTATTACATATCAAGAATAATCCTTTTAATGAGTGCTTCTCATACATGAAGGTTCAGATTAAGCACATAGAAGCCTTTATAAAAATGAAGGTTTCATTCAGATAATAAGAGATTCTGTATTTCTTACCATCTATCAGGTGATGTTGAAGATTATGTTCCATAAAAAAACTCATTAAAAAGATTTTATTTCAGACTTGGTGAGATATCTCTATTGGTTAGAGCATCGGCCCAAAACACAGAGGCTGCTGGTTTGATCCCCAGTCAGGGCCCATCCAGGAGCAGATTGATGTTCCCATCTCTCACTCTCTCTCTCTCTCTTTTCCTATCTTTCTGGCTAAAACCCATAAATAGAAATAAAACAAAAGAAAAACTCTATTTGATATGAAATAATAAGTTAATAATTATAATAATAACAATCAAAATAATTTTATATAAATTTTATTTCCAAGGAAAAGAATAATTAGCATAAAAATTAATGATCAGGTGTCACACAGGAGGTCCAGACCCAGAAAATTGATCTGGTGGTGTTGCGAGATCCCAAGGAAACCACAAGGAGAACCTTGTGGAGAGGATATAGCCTTTTTTTCTTATATACAGGAGCAACACTGAGGGTGGCAAGTTGGTGAAAGCTTTACGCCTGGCTGGGTGGGGTTTCAGTTTAAACAACTAAACCCTGGGCTGTTACACAAGCAAAACTCTCTGTCCTCATGCAAGCAGGCAAGTGATCAGGGGGTAAAGGGAAGAGTATGTGCTGTTCTGTATTATCCCTTCTTGATTCATGATTGGTGACTGAGTTTCATGGTTTTTAGAAAAGTCTTAGTTACAGTTTTATTACCTTCTATCCTATGGCTTATGGCCAGGATCCGTGACCATGGTGCCACGCAGCTGGGAGGGTGCAGAACAATAGCCAGCATAGCCCTTACATCATGTACATGAGAAAATCAAAATTATTGAGTATTTTCAATGTAAAACAGTTTGTTCCAAATACCGTGTTAATACTGAACCTCTGCTCCTGTTCTGGAGGTCATTTGTCAACAATGATTTGTTTTCAGTTGGTTCTACACTTGTTGACTTGTAACAAATTGTTAGGCTTGCATAGAATCAAATATTTCTGAAAACTTTTAAAGAATAAGTCTATTAAGAAACAGCTGAGGTATTTTTTAAACTGGAAAAGAGTCTTTTGAAATGTCAGTGAATTGCACTAAAGAGCTTACAGTATTTATATCTTAAAACTACAACTTATAAGAATAAAGAAAACCAACCATGAAGGAAAGTCCATTGAAAATCAGTATAAAAATCTGTATTCTGTGTTGTGCTAAACAACACTTACTACAGACACTATGGGTTAGACGAGATCTGTTCTGAAAACAAAGTAGATGTACTCCAATGAAGAGTCTGGGAATATTGTTAGCTGTAAGGACATCTACGCATAATCATTCTCATAAACTGTATGAATAGAAAATTTTAGAAAAAAAAATGCACCAGTGGAACATCTCCGACAATTACTCTTAATATATAGGAGTTAACGTGTGCCAGAATTCAGGATATGATATATCTCAAGTGTCTTAATCCTAAAACAAGTACTTAGCAAATGATCTGGAATAGATGAAGTGTTGCATATTTGCTCTATGTTTGACTTCTGTTTTAGGCATTTCCAAAAACAAACAAAATATTTCTTATATATCTTTGTAGCCATTAGTTCATTCTTGGGCTACACTTGCCATAAGAAATGAAAGAATATTTCTGGTTAATCAGTGGTGCATGATTTTCTTTTATTTTAAGGAACTCATTTCACAGGTAAGAAAAAATAGTGGTAGGGTAGGATAAACTCAATCAACTAGGAAAAAACTAAAACTATTGAAGACTGTCTAAGATGCTGCAATATTTATCGGGGAGAAGTAAAAATAACAACACTATGAATTAAGAAGCAATACAATACTTTTCAAAGCAGTATGTGTAGCGCTGAAAGAAGTGTTGAGCAAGTGGGCACTTTTCAAAAGAGTGGTTATTTGGTTAGGATAGCTATATAAAAACACTATTCTCTGATTCTACTTTGTTCCAGTTTGCTAGGGCTGCAATGACAAAATACCATAGGCTGAGGGGTAAATGACACATTTATTTTACAGTTCCGTAGGCTAGAAATTCAAAATTAAAGTTCTGGCAGGGTTGGTTTCTTCTGCAGACCTTTCTTCTTGGCTTGGAGATGACTAACTTCTTGCTGTGTTCTCACATGGTCTTTCCTCTCTGCATGTATATCCTTGGATGTTCTTTGTACATCCTAGTTTCTTCTTATTAAAAAGAAGTTAAGATTAGGTTAGAGCTCATTCTAGCACCCATATTTTAACCTAGACTCCTCTATAAATGTCCTATAGCCAAACAAAGTCACTGAGAAACTGGTGTATAGATTTAAGGTATGAACTTTTGGAGAACACAGTTTATAGCTCATAACACACTCAGAATCTTATATTTATAAAAGACCTGGTTCAATAGCCTTATTTTACAGTTGAGAAATTGGAAGCCTCCCTAAAGAAATGGATGTCTTTGGAAAAAGTCACCAAATTAGTATCATATTCTAGATTAAAACCTGACTATTGCAAATTCCTGATTTTTAAATAAATTTAACTTTACAACATTACTCATGTAAACCTGATATGCTTCCTAGAAATATTGCATCTAGATCTTTATTTAGGAATTAGGAGGCACAAAAATTGAAAAGACAGAATTTATGGGAAATAACACTTTTTTTAATTCAGCTTTTCTAGTTGGGTAAGCTTTGTCTCATGAGGAACATGGGGATGCATTAGGACAACCAAGATCTGAATCTGATTTGGTATACTTACCATTATTTTTAGCTTGCTAGTGTAAAAGTAAGTCTGTGTTTCTATAATTCCTATGGTTTGATTCTTGCCATGTTGAATGAATCATTCTTAACAGAGCTCACTTTTATAAAGATTTAAAAATAAACACTATGTGAAGACATTTTTTTTGTTATTTTTGGCAGTAATATGGTAGATGATATTACATATAAAGTATTTGAGAAAAAAACTATAGAGCCCTGGCCATTTGGCTCAGTGGTAGAGCATTGGCTGGGTGTGTGGAAGCCCCCAGTTTGATTCCTGGCCAGGGCACACAGGAGAAGCGCCCATCTGTTTCTCCACCCTTCCCCCTCTCCTTTCTCTCTGTCTCTCTCTTCCCCTCCTGCAGCCAAGGCTCCATTGGAGCAAAGTTGGCCTGGGCACCGAGGATGGCTCTGTGGCCTCTGTTTTAGGCACTAGAATGGCTCTGGTTGCAATGGAGTGATGCCCCAGATGGGCAGAGCATCGTCTCCTTGTGAGCATGCCAGGTAGATACCGGTTAGGTGCATGAGGGAGTCTGTCTCTCGGCCTCTCTGCTTTTCACTTCAGAAAATAAGAATATATAGAAAAGGCAAAAAATTTACCATCTTGAAAAATAGAAAAATTACATTAACTATTTTTTTAGAAAGCATAAAAGATAGAAAATTTTAATTTTGCCCTGGTTGATTGGCTTAAATGGATAGAGCATCAGCCTGGTGTAGGGACGTCCCAGGTTCACTGCCCAGTCAGGACACACCTGAGAATCGACCATCTGCTTCTCTTTCCCTCCTTATCCCTATTCTCTCTCAACTCCTTTCAGAGCCAGTGGCTTGATTGGTTCTATAGTCCACCCCAAGCGCTGAGGATAGCCAGGGTTGGTCTAAGCCTCAGCCCCGGCCACTGAGGAGATAGCTCAGTAGATCTGAGCATAGCCCAGGCTAGAGGCTGCTGAGTGGATTCGGTTGGGGAGCATTTGGGAGTCTATCTTTCTCTCTTCCCTCCTCTCACTGAAAATAATTTAAAAAAAACTTTAAACCAATTTGAATTATCAATTTTTCTCATTAACCAATACTTCCTCGTCCCCAATAATTTAATTTATAGACTTATTTGAACTATTAATATCTGCTTAAACTTTATTCAATTTTAGAAGTTTTACTGTGCAAACATCATGGTCAATGGAATTTTATAAAAATTCTAAAAGCTAGCTAGTGGATTGCACAGTAAACATAAAATGCAAATGTTATTTCCTGAATTTGAGTTAGCAAACTTATATTAAAAGAATACTTTCAAATACTGGAGAGAAGTTTAAAATGACATTTTCTTGTCAAATTCATAAACTCAAAGGTATGTATTTATTAATAGGGGCCTGTACACTTTGTCCAGCCCACCTGTGACTAAAAACCCAAACATGAATTAACAAGCTGCTTCTCCTGATGAAATTATCTTTCCTTACTTCCCTAGACTATGGTTCAGAAGGTTAAAGTGTTGTGTTAGGAAAACATCTGTTTAATATAAGAGGTAAGGACATCCTATGGTTAGGATTAATCCATATATCTGCGCTGCCCAACTTCTCAAAAATTACTGTCAATGATATGGCTACTTCTTCTTCACAACTTGCATCCTTTTTACAGTGACTTTACAGGTTTCTTGTCAAATTCCAAAACACTTTTGATATGGCAGAAATAAACCTAATGAGGTCAGGTAAAGACTATTTAAGTATCCAATACCACATACATATAAGACTTTTTATTTATTTATTTATTTATTTATTTTCTGTCTTTTTCTGAAGCCGGAAACGGGGAGAGACAGTCAGACAGACTCCCGCATGCGCCCGACCGGGATCCACCGGGCACGCCCACCAGGGGGCGATGCTCTGCCCCTAGGGGCCTCTCTTTGTTGCAACCAGGGCCTCTCTAGCGCCTGGGGAAGAGGCCAAGGAGCCATCCCCAGCGCCCGGGCCATCTTTACTCCAATGGAGCCTCGGCTGCGGGAGGGGAAGAGAGAGACAGAGAGGAAGGAGAGGGGGAGGGGTGGAGAAGCAGATGGGCGCTTCTCCTGTGTGCCCTGGCCGGGAATCACACCCGGAACTTCTGCACAACGCTCTACCACTGAGCCAACCAGCCAGGGCTATAAGACTTTTTTAACCATTCTAACAAACAGAGTTGTCAAATATTTTGTGATCCTTTTTACCAAGAACTTGCTTTATTTTTTATACCATTTATCTTTAATTAAAATAATTTTATTTTTCTGTCTTCAGTTATTAGAGTATTAAGTTTGTGTGCAGACTGATCACTGCTAAATTCCAGCCTTTAAAGGTGCATCTGACATAAAAGGGTGTTTAATATGTATTTGCTGAATAAGTTGATCATTTAGCTAATTTACTGATACACATTATCATAAGTGTTCAGTGATATTATAGTCATTATTGTTGTTCTGATTCCCAAGCAACTAGTGTTTGATCCGCTTATGACATGATGTCTATAATTTCAAAGGAGTCTTTTTCAAAGTTTCTTAATATCCAGTTAGTGTTATTTTTATAACATCCAGTGATGGAAGTTATCTACAGTGGGAACTGTGTGTAGGGGGGTGGTATACTTTGCAAGGGTTAAAGACAGAATTCTGTTAAACACACTTATAAGAATGTTGTCAGTTTCATGGAAGGAAGTGATGAGGAGAGGTAGCCCAGAGCAAAGGAGAAAAGGTGAATGCAGGGACAGGGCCACGGAAACAAAATAAAATTTGAGGATATTTAAAAGTATTATAAGTAGCTAATAAAAAAGGAAAAGGAAAAAAAATGTGTTTTTTTTTTCAATAATTCCAAAAATAATTATGAAGTGCTTATCCATAAACATGCTGCAATTTGTAGCTGACTGGGTACGGAAAGATATTAATGGGTAGCTTTAGATTACTTTCCTTGTGTCTGTGCACGCTTTTCATATTATATGATTAAAATATAGATCAAAACTAGACAAAGTCTTATTATACAAAAGACCATCTGGAAAACGCCTAGATTCTGATAAAAATTTTAAAGTTTACATGATCTAAAAACATCAGCTATGTAAATTCACAAATTCAAAGTAGCAGAGCTGCAAAAGCTTCATTTTAATAAGTATTTATTTCACACACTTGATGTACAGGAGTATGCCAGACTTTTAATTATTGAAATGTTTGGGCTTTCCATTTTAAGGAGAGTTTGTAAAAATTCCTAATTCAATTTACTAAAAACAAAAGAGCATGTACTTCTAATTTTTCTTCTGCATGTTGTTTTCTAGGTCCAATGTATCCAAATTAAAACACTGATGTACTGTGGCATAGAAGGGCTGTCCTGCCTGAGTTATTAGTGAAATTGAATAATGAGACACAGCCATGGAATAGTCAAAAAGATACAAGCATTCTTGTAAGTGAAATTGTCTGCTGGTGTTAAGACTGTCTCTAGGTATCGGTCTCGTTCTATAAAATAAACTCACTTGGAAAAATAATAAAACATAAAAACATACTGCCTTAGGTGAAAGTCAGTGGTGATCTGTGATCCTCACTCATTCCATTGTCTCTAATTGCACAGTCAATATATATCTATATCTATATCTATATCTATCTCTATCTCTATCTCTATCTCTATATCTATCTATATATCACTGATATTTAATTAAAATCATTATTGTTACCAAGATCCATTTATTTTTACATCTCTGATCTTTAAATTTATAATAATAGTTCATAAGAAATAAATACTTTTTCTGGAAGAAACAGATTTTCTAAGCCCATTTTGCCTTCTTTAAGCCATGAGGCTTAAGCAGTCTTGGGTCCAGTGTAAAATAGAGGTTTTCAAAAAGATCTCCTAAACTCAAAAAATTATAACAACTAGCAAAATTAAATCCTATGAATCCTGTCAATCCTCCTCTAACCAAAACACCTTAACCCCCCATGCCCTTATTACTTGGTAAGGTAGGGGAAGAGAATCTGATCTGAAGAAGCAAGTAACAATCTCATGCTTTCTCTTTAGTTGTGAGGGGACTTCTTGGCGCTGTAGCTGGACACTGTTCAGCCTAGATTGCATGTATATGAAGAGAGGAAGCAGTTATTATAATTTTCTCTTTGGTATTTGAAGACATTCCTTTAACATAAATTCAGTAACTTAATTAACAGAAAATTAAAGTCATTGTTTAGAGGTATGGACAATGAAAAGCGTACAGAACTTAAAGAGCTACTAAGAAGATGGGTTAGAAAAATTAATAATTTCTGCCTGAGTTAATTTCCAACTCTATTTCAAAATGAGACACCTGTCTCATTTTCAACAAGACTCTGCCTAAATATTTCAGTTATCAGAGAACATGCTATTCTGAAATCAGACCCTTTCATGTGTGGAGTTCTAATTATCTGGCAATATTTACATGGAAAAAAAATCTGTCTGCCTGTAATTATAAGCCATTATTTCTAGTTGTCCAGTCTGAAAAGGCAAAGAATAATCTTTATTTTTTTAAATCATTCATATGTCCATTCAGTCAGCACATGCCTACTAGATACAGTCCCTAAGCTAGTCATTGTGCTAGGATAAGGCGTGAAAAAATGGATAAAGAAAAAATACTGTGCTGGGGAAGCTTAGAGTACATTGTTTCAGGAAGATGCAAACAATCTGTAGAGTACAAGATTCTAGGTGCCCGTCCTCATATTTCCATACTATTCACTTAAGTCATTATCTGTTCAATTGCTTAAGCTGAAAAACTATGTCCTTCTTGATTCTTTTTCCTCACTATCTTATTCAGTTTATCATTTAGTTCTACGGAGTATACCTCTAAAGCAGGGGTCAGGAACTTATGGCTCGTGAGCCAGATGTGGCTCTTTGGATGGCTGTATCTTGCTCACAGACAAATCTTTAATAAAAAAAATAATAACGTTAAAAATATAAAACATTCTCATGTATTACAATCCATTCATTTCCTACTGCCCATGTTCATGGTTGTGGGTGGCTGGAGCCAATCACAGCTGTCCTCCGGGAAAACACCAAATTTTTATTGGATAATGCCTAACATACGTGGGTTGTTGTATGGCTCTCACAGAATTACATTTTAAACTATGTGGCGTTCATGGCTCTCTCAGCCAAAAAGCTTCCCAACCCCTGCTCTAAAGTATATCTTGCATACATTCACTTTTCTCACTCTCACTACAAGCTCTATATTCTGAACTGTCACCATCTCTACATCAGACTACTACAACACAAGGGGTGAGGGAGACAAGAGTAGATTTATTGTGCCATTTGATATTCTTTAGAGTTAATAAAGCTAGTGTTCATCGTAATGTGCATATCTAATTTATACAAATAATTATAAACCTACTTTTGCCTACTGCTGTAATTTCCTACTTTGCTTTATTTCCCCTGTTCGTGTTCTACAAGCCATTCTTTTCATAAAAATGTAGAATAAACATTTTCTGTATTTTTAACCAAATAATTTACTGACACATTTCCCCTTTGCATGTCATTAACTATTTTTCACAGGCATTGTTTAATACAACTAAATAATATTCTATTGTGTGACCATCCTGTCAGTTATTAAAATAATTACCTACAATGTTATATTGTTGGAAATTTACGTGGTTTTTAAAATTTGAGTATAATACATAATTCTGTGACAAGCATTATATTACCTATATGAATTTTTACCACAAATTCTGACAATTATATTTCTTTATTGTGCCACCATTAAGAGGTACAAAGGAGCAGATTGAATCAATCATGTACTGCCTTCAGGAGACATATCTAACCTGCAAGGACAAAAGTAGACTCAAAATGAAAGGTTTGATTCTCCAAGCAAATAATAACCAAAGATAAGCAGGTGTAACTATATTCATATCTGACAATGCTGACTTTAAGACTATAAAGGTAACAAGAGACAAAGATGGATATTTTATAATGATAAAGGGGACACTACATCAAGAAGACATAATACTTAATACATGTGCACAGAATCAGAGAGCAACAACAATATCTACTAACAGATCTAAAAATAGAAAAAGACAAAAAACACGGTCATACTTGTAAAACTCAACACAACATTGACGGCTTTAGATAGATCATCCATACAGAAAGTCCATAAAGAAATACTGGCCTTGCATTACACACTAGACCAAATGGACATAACAGACATTTGTGGAACATTTCATCAGATTGTACATTTCTTTTTCATTTTGTGTAGAATAGTCTCAAGGATAGACCATATATTGAGCCACAAAACTAACCTTATCAAAGTCAAGAAGATTAAAATTATACCAAACATAGTTTCTGACATAATACTTTGAAATTATAACTCAACTGCAAAAAAAGAAATAGAGAAACCCTCAAAAATGTGGAAGTTAAACAACATCTAAAAATTGATTGAGTCAAAGAAGAAACAAAATCAGGATTAAAAGGTATATATAGAAAATAAGAATGACAACATGACATATCAAAAATTCTGGAATGTAGCAAATGCAGTAATAAGATGAAAGTTTATATCATTACAGGCTGATATTAAGAAACAAGAGATATTCCAAGTAATAGGGCACTGTTAAAATCCCTAGAAGCTTTTGAGAATCAAATAAAGCATACTCTCTCCAATAAGATAATATCATACTAAGCCTTTCATTATTTTTCTAAATTTTCTAATAAAGCATCCTATAGACAATAATATTAAAAATAAAATAAATAACCAAACATATGGTGAGGTAAGAAAAATGAATAAATTCCAGCTGGGAAAGGAATCATGGAAAACTATAGGTATTCCAGACCAAAAATGTAATAGACTTGAATTAGGAACTCAATAGCACATCAAAACTGGAATATAAATCAGAAAAAAAGATGTATATAAAAGAAACAAAAAAAAGAGAATAGAAAGATAGAGTGCAAGTGATATAAAAGATATTGTTAAAACTATAACACTCAATTCTCATTTTCTCAGTAAGTATGCACATCACAGATTCAAATATTTCTATTCTGTGTCCATGTCCACAAATTACCAGAAAAGCATCATCTCTATTGATTTTGGAGTTATGTCTGAGTCTGTCTGGATGCTATAACAAAATACTGTAGACTGGATGTTTTATTAACAATAGAAATACATTTCTTACAGTTCTGGAAGATGAAAAATGGGGGGAAAATCAAGGTTTGGGAGATTCAGTGTCTGGTTAGAGCCACTTCCTGTTATAGATGGCTGTCTTTTTTCTGTATCCTCACACAGTGGAAAGGCTGAGGGAACTCTCTGAAGTTTCTTCTCTAAGGGCACTGATTCTTTTTATCAAGGTTCTACTCTTATGACTTCTGCACCTCCCAAAGGTCCTAACTCCCAACATCATCTCATTGGGGATTAGGTTTCAACATATGAATTGTGGTGGTGGGGGGACACATAGACATTCAGTCTCTAACCTATTACAAATACTTTAGCAAGTAGGCAAATTTATAAGTAAAAATTCCATAAGTATTGATAATTGACTGTAACTGGAGTAGCAAAAATGTAGTAGAAAATGAGGTAAAACATTTGAAGACATAAATTGAGAATTATCTGACATTGGTGAAAGTTTTCAATCCTTAAGTTACAAATCCCTAGTGCTCTAAACAAGATAAATAAGAATCCACACAAAATCCCATCAAAATAAAACTCTTGAAAACCAAAAACAAATAAATAAACTTAAATACTGCCAGAGGAAATAAAGATAAATTTGATTTAAAAAAACCCCAAACATGTTGAACTGAGAACTCATTTCTCAGCAGAAGCATTGGTATCCAAAAAACAATGAAATATTTTTATATTTATAAAATGAAGTAAGAGACAACCTAAAAGTGTATGACAAATGAAAACAATTTTCAATAGTAAAAATAGTAAAAACATTTTAAGAAAAAAATGAATATTATTACTGGTAGGTTTGCAATTAAGGGAAAACTAGAGAAAAATTAAGAATAATATTTTAGCAGAAAGAAAACAATTCAAAATAGAAGGTTGAAAATGTAGAAATATATGACAATTAATTATAGTAATTACATATGGCTAATATAAATAATAACATTAAATAAAAGCAATGCCTTATATACTTGAGATATATTAGTATTAAAGCACACCAAAAATCATAGTATATGAATTAGGAGGGAATAAAAATAGGTACTATGTTTGTTTCTTATATTATTTAGTGAAAGGACAAAAGTATCAGTTTCTGCTAGATTTGGTTACTCATAAATATATATTGTAATATTTAGTGTAAACTGCACCAAAACTAGTAAAGAGTAATACTTCTGAGTTAATAGTAGAAAATGGCCTGACCAGGCAGTGCCGCAGTGGATAGAACGTCAGACTGGGATGTGGAAAGACCCAGGTTCGAGACCCCGAGGTTGCCAGCTTGAGCGCAGGCTCATCTGGTTTGAGCAAAGCTCACCAGCTTGGACCCAAGGTCTCTGGCTCAAGCAGGGGGTTACTCGGTCTGCTGAAGGCCCAAGGTCAAGGCACATATGAGAAAGCAATCAATTAACAACTAAGGTGTCTCAACGAAAAACTGATGATTGATGCTTCTCATCTCTCTCCGTTCCTGTCTTTCTATCCCTCTCTCTGACTCATTCTGTTCCTGTAAAAAAAAAAAAAAAAAAAGTAGAAAATGAAGTATTTTATTATACTCAGTCATTTAAGTAAAAGAAAAGACAGGAGAGAACAGGTAGAGAAAGCAGAAGTTTAAGTTCAAAGAATCAATAATATTCAATATGAGTTGACTACTCTATTGAAAAGGCAAAGGTTGCCCTGGCCGGTTGGCTTAGTGGTAGAGCTTCAGCCTGGCATGCAAGGGGTCCCGGGTTCGATTCCCGGCCAGGGCACACAGGAGAAGTGCCCATCTGCTTCTCCACCCCTACCCCTCTCCTTCCTCTCTGTCTCTCTCTTTCCCTCCCGCAGCCAGGCTCCATTGGAGCAAAGATGGCCTGGGCGCTGGGGATGGCTCCTTGGACTCTGCCCCAGGCACTAAAGTGGCTGTGGTCTCGACAGAGGAATGCCCCGGAGGGGCAGAGCATCGCCCCCTGGTGGGCAGAGCATTGCCCCCTGGTGGGCGTGCGATGTGGATCCCGGTCAGGCGCATGCAGGAGTCTGTCTGACTGTCTCTACCCGTTTCCAGCTTCGGAAAAATACAAAAAAAAAAAAAAAAAAAAAAAAAAAAGATTAAAAAAAAGAAAAGGCAAAGATTACTAAGCTAAATTTTTAAGAAGTCATAATGCAATATGTAATACTCTGTGATTTGGAAGAGTATATCTAAAAAGTTATCAAATAGTTACAAATAAAAAGAATTTAAATAGCTATGCCATTGAAACTCTAAATAAAAAGACTATAGCTGCATTTATTTCTGAAAAATTGTAGAGTTTAGACAATAATACTTATACAAGATAATTATAAATAGCTTCAAAATAATAAAACTTTCAATTCACCTCAATTTAATACAGCAAAAATAGAAAAAACTATTAGGAGAAACAGACAAAATGATAATCATAAGATTTAAAATATATTTCTCTTAGTTACTATTATAAAAACCAGTAAAAGGTTATTGAAAAGTTAAAAAACACAATTTTTTTCTCATTAAACATGTGTAGAACACAGGACCCATCCACTGTAGATTATACCAATAGTTAAAAAAAGATTGACCATACAAATCATATAAGAAAAGTTAATCATGCAAGAAAAAAGCAAAAACATAACTACAAAATAGCTATATATTCAGAATAACTCGTAGGACAAAGAAATTAACAATAAACACTGGAACATTTTTCAACTAATAATAGCAAAATGTTACATATCATAATTGTGAGATTCAGGTAAGGTATAAGAAAAATTACATTCTTTATAGTGCATATTAAAAAAGAAAAAAGTGGAAAATTAATATGCAGCTATCTCAACAAAGTAGAACATAAAAATAAATGCAAAATAAATAGGAAGAAAATAATTATAAGAGCATAAATAATTGAAATAGAATGCATATAAAATAGTATGAGCAGAATGAAAGCTTTCTTTGAAAGACTGATAAAATTGATAAACATCTTATAAAACAAAAAAGAAAATAACATAGAGGGTGATTATTAAACATTATATTGACATTATATTGATGATAAATTGTTATGAATCATCTTTATTAAATAATTTTAAATCATAAATAAAAATAATTTATCCTATCTGTTGAAGAGAATATACAAAAAGACTATGACACTATCTTTGACACTTTGATCTTGTAGGCCTACTAGTTGCTGCTGTTGCTGCCAGGCAAGTGCAGGTTCCCATTAGATTCAGACAGATGGTAAAGAAACTACGGAGCCAAAAACTGCTGGGCCATTGCTTTATCCTAGCCTCGCACCTGGCTGGAGAGTCAACACACAGAGGGCTCCAAAACCCACTCACACATTCTCCGGTTCCACAACCAGGAAATTCTATTCTGGTATCTCCTAGAATCAAAGGCCCCCACCAGCCTCAGTCACCTCTGGTTCCCCATCTGCACACCTTCTCCCTTCTCATCTCTGCAAACTGGCTTCTCCTTCAGCACCCTGCCATCTTGGCTGCTTTGTCCTCTTCTTCTCCTTCTTTCTCCTTCTTAAGAACTATCTGGGCCCACAAAGCCCCCTCCTCCAGCAAACATTAGCATAAGAATTGCCCTTCCCAAGCAGGAAGGTAATCGCAGATCACATATCTGGGCAGTGGCCATTTTTAACAATAAAAGTGAGCAAATTCAGAAAATACCTATTTTTACAAACTCATTTGCCCAGCAGATATCTACTATTTTATTAAAAAATTAAAAAAACACTAACTTATAGTCATAGAAAAGGGATTCAATAATGAGAGGATGTCAGTTCTCCCAAAATTTGCTTTACAGATTTAATGGCATTTAAACAAAATTCAAACAAAATTGTCATATAAATGTGAAGTTTTAAATGTAAAACTTTAAAAATATGTTTTTTGAAGATAAAACATTTTGTGGAAAAACAAAAAAGGAAAACAGAGAATAAATTCAGGACAGTGGTTTTCTTCAGATGACAAAATAAAATATGATTAGTCCAAGGCCTAAAGGTGCTTCAAAGTGATAGGCAATCTGCTATTTCCAACTGATTGTGGTAATGATACATTAATTTTTTAAATTGTGCTCTAAAGTTCTACATACATATTCAATTTATTTTGTATGTGTAGAATGTTTGTATTTAAAATCTTAAATAAATGCAGCAACCATAGTCCTGCAACTATAAAACCATATAAAATGTAAGATCTTTATCAAAATAAGTACACATACATGTCAATATCTCGGATGAATAGGCACTCTCAAATTATTTTTCGAATTTGGATTATTGAAAGGGGAAATATTCTAACTTAACAACTCTAGCAACTTTTTGCCTTCTAAGATTGGGAGGATTGGATTTTTCCTCTGGGACACGCTATTTTGGTATAAATTCCCTGGAGTACATTATTTTGGATTTTTATATAGGAAATATCCACCCAATAATTGTGGAAAAGAACTAAACACAATGAAGAAAATTATTTCAAAATCATCTGAATAATTTAATACTTAATGTTGATTAATAATAATGTGTTCTATTCAGAATAAAATTTAGATATGTTGTACTTATGTATTATCGAGGGCATTAAAAAAAGAGCTAAAAATATTCTGCATTGTTATTAGTCATCATTTAAGATTGGTGGAACTATGCACATTTTAAATATCTTTTTGTATTTTATGTGTTTTCCAAACATTTTACCAAGAGCGTGTTACTGCAACTGTAAGAAAAAAAAAATTAACTAAATTGCAGAACCAACACATAAGCTTTCAGTGTGGCCTGAACAATGCCGAGTTCTTTATCTGGACTCTTGATTTGTGTTATTGTGCTCAATGTTGTATATATTAGCAGCCACGTCACCTTTTTGGGTCATATTGATCTGGCAGGCAACCAGAACACACAAATGTTTTCAGATAGATTGCTCTTAAGGCCGATCGGCACTATGTTTTGTTAACTAAAATGCAGAACCTTATTTCCATTGATTTAATAATGTGAGTAGGTTCTGTGGACGAAAAAAAGTAAAAGACAAGGCCACAAACAAAACCTGACAAGCTCAGGTGAGCCCTGCACATGGCCTTGCAAATTCAAGAGACCTGAAGTAACCACACAGGATGGTCTGCAATGAAAACTTTCTAACTAAAAGCAGTTCATGGTGGGCAGTCATGTCCTAGGGAGGTGTTTTTCTCTAACAAAGATCAATGCTTACCTTAGTCTAGCCTCTCTGTGGTCTTTTGCCGCTACAATAACATATATACTTGATAACCTGTCTTTGAAATATAAGAGTAATCTTTTCCAACCCTTCTCAGAGCAGGCACCCCACCAAAGCAGGAACCCACAAACCCCCTCATTGTTATTGTTATCATGTTACTCGCTAACTCTTAACTATCTTATTCCTGCCTATGTAAAAGAAGTTTCAGTCTATAGATTTTTTATTTTAAATCCAACCCCAAAGATTTACCCGCTCTGCTTTCTCCCGCCTCCCTGATCTAGCACCAGTCCATTTCATGTTAACTCCCTTAAGTCTTTCCCTCTGATTCTAACGTATAAAATCAGTGGGGAAACCACCATTTTCAGGAGCATTTTCACAATCCCTTGAGATTTTGCTTTCCAGCAATTGTAGACAGTTTGGCTCAAAGAAACTCGTAAAAAAAAAAAAAATTCTTACAGGTTTGGATATTTCTTACGTTGACAGTTCGTATTCTCAGTCTTCCAGCACATTTCAGTAGAACAACACACAGCTGGATGACCTTTATTCCTACTTAACGAATAAAATGGAAAACACTTAAAATAAGTCATTGCAGCTTCACTCCATCTGAGAATTCCTCCGCAATATCATCGATTTCCTTTTTACCTTTGTTCTAGACTGCCGAAAAACTGTTTCTTCAGTTACCTCACCTCTCTCATACATTTTCAGAGACTTCCTTTCTCATAGTTCTATCATTTTGTTCTTTATGAATGTCTAGAGCTCCTACATTATTAAAAAGACAGCCTACAAAATCCCTTCCACAATCTTGATAAAACCTCTCTCTAACTTCCTCTACTAACTCTTTAATTTAAATTTATTGAAAGATTGATCTCTATTAGCATTTTAGGTCTTTGCAATTTAGATATTGCTCATAACATTTTCTCTTTGGCTCCTTACATAAAGGCATGCAAAGAAATTTTAATTATCAAAGCGAAGAGCAATTTCTCTTTTCACATTTTCCCGAGACATGATCTGCCCTCCTTTAGGAACAGGACTTCAGTGCATGGAGATACGATGGCAGGAGCTCAGTCCTTAGAGCAGAATTTCGCATGAATTAGGTTTGCCAGGCTAAAGCAAGTGCTGTACCTATCTTCAGTAAAAGGTGAATCCTAGGAACCTCATCGCACAAGAGCAGGAAAGTAGATTATTTTAAGAATATAATTTCAATTTGTCCCAATGACTGGGTTTCCAGATTTTAAGTGATAAGTGCAGCATAATAGTAACACAGCTATTGTTTTTTGGTAAATAATACAACTTTATTATTCCAAGACAGGAAACTTAAAATCACTGTAAATGCTTCCATTGCACTTTCTCATTCACTTCATGATTCTATCCAGTCAGATGTCAGCAAAACTTCAGTTTTCCTTTAGAGCATACTGTCTTTAACCTCAATAGTTGCTGAATTACCCCATTTCCATTTTCTTGTCACTCATCTTAATCATTGCCTGAACTGTTTAGGAAGTCTTCCTCCTCCAATCTATATTCCATTTGGTTTCCAGAACGGCCTTTCTATAATTCAGCTTTGATTCTATCTTCTCTCCCTGCAATAACTTGGTAGGTCCCCAGCTTTTTCCACAAGAGCTTTAAACTTCTTACCTAATGTAGGGCCAAGGGCCATGGCCATTACAGCCATTCACATGCAGCTTCTCATTGGATTCGGGCAGATGGTAAAGAAACAGTGGAGCCAAGGAATGGTGGGCCATTCCTTTATTCCAGTCTCACACTAGCCGATGAGCAACATACAAAGAAAACACTTCCTTTCACTCAGGGCTTCCAAAGCCACTGACACATTCTCCGGTTCCACAACCAGGAGAATCTTCTCTATTTCCTCCTAGAATCAAAGGCCCCACCAGTCTCAGCAGAGCTCATAAAAGCTCCTCACCTCTGGTTCCCCATCTGCACAGCTTCTCACTGCTCTGCCAACATGGCTTCTTCAACACTCTGCATTCTCTCTGCTCTCACTCTGCAAACATGGCTTCTCTCCACCTTTTCTCCTTCTTCTCTCTCTTTTCAAAACTTTCTGGTGCGGAAAAACCTTTCTTCCAGCAAACATTAGCAAAATAATAGCCCTTCCCAAGCAGGAAGGTAATTTGCAATTTCACAGACCACATGTAGCTGGCACTGTCCAGCCCACAATGCAAACTGTAAGCTAGCAAACATAAAAATCACATTTTACAAACTTATTTGACCAACACCTTAGTATAAAAAAATCTTTGTTAATATGCACCCTATTTACATTATTTACTTTTGTTTTCCTACACTCCATTGTTCTCTACCTCAGTGCCCTTAGAGTACCAAGCCTTTTTTCATTTCCACATCCTGTTACTGATCCTTCTGCTGTAATATTCTTATTGCTATTGCTTCTGTAATATTGTTTCATTTAATTAACTCCTGTCCTCCCAAATTTTGTTGAAGCAATACCATTGAAAACTTGCAATATGATTTTTGAGTCCTTCCCTGAGCTCCCATGCTTTCTTGAAAGATTTTCTTACAGCATTTACAAACTTGCTTATCTCCTATAATAAGCTATAAATTTACTGAGGAGAGAAATATATCTTGTTTGATTAGTATACTTAGTGCCTAGCAAAACGATTAGCTCTCAGTGGGCACTCAATAAATATTTTTTGAGATAATATTTGTCATCTTTTAAAAGAATACCAGGAAAAGGAAATCCCAGTTAAACACCTTAGAAACTACAAATATCTTTATGCATACACTCATTACTAATTTTTTTCCTTAGGGGAAACTTTTATTTAATCCTTTTATTTACCATTTACATCAATCTTTCAATAACTATTCAAATTTCTCTTAGTGTAACCCCTTCTTTGCCCAACATCATAGTAGCAGGTTGGGTATACATGAGTTGTTTGCAAATCAGTCATAATGTTGTACTCTCTTGACTTAAATAATTAATTCATGAACTCTGACACCATCAAAGCTTCTGAGTGTCAAAAAAAAAAATACTTGATAGAACTGTTGGAAAGAAGCATAGACTTTTTCTCACTGGTTTTGAATATTGAATTTATAGGATGGAAACTGCTATTAGATCATCTTAATACAAAATGAAGACTGAGAAAGAAGTCATCTTGGAAGAGAGAAGAGTGAAATAATAGGGAAAACCCTCATGAGGGAGGGACATTTGAGTATCTGGTTCAAGCAATGATTTAGTTGAACACATAAGTTTTAATTGTGTGAGCCAATAAATGTATATATGTATATATTTACTTAAAACAATTTGAGCTGGATTTTCTGTCACAACCAACAGTTTCTCTCTTCATATGTATTTTGATATATACTCTCATTTTGCTCTTTTATAAGCAGTCTACATAACTTCTTAATATCAAATCTTTCCTGGTACAAAGAGCTGCTCAAGATTGGTTTTATGTTAATTTATTTAGTATTATATTTTTGTATATTCACCTCTTCCCTTCTATCTCAACCATGCTGAGATTTTTATCTTCTCCCTATTGGTCATTTTTTTTTTAGAACCAAGTTACATGGTTTTATGCTATTTGGAATACATTTGCAATATTTTTGTGTTTACACAATTTAGTATATGTAACTTTTCACATTTCTGATTTCTTCTCTAGACTCTAACTTATTTGAGAGCAGTAATTCTTTATAAGTAAAGGTTAAATCAGGAGAACAGAAGACAGTCAAGTGTTTTGTTTTTAGTTAAAATATTTTTCTAACTGTATTGAGCTATAAATTACATAATTTCATAAGTTTTTGTATATGTATAGACACATAAAACCTTCCACAAATTCAAGATAATAAATACATTTAATAGTCCAAAACTATTCTTCAAGCATCCTTGCAATATATCTCTTCATTAATGCCTTATCTACCCTTATCTGTAGACAGTTGCTGATCTGTGTTCTGTCACTACAGATTTATTTGTATATTCTAGAATTTTATATTAGCTAAATCATAACTATTACTCTTTTGGTCTTGCTTTTTTATTCAGCATAATTATTTTGATATTACTCATGCTGTTGCTTGTTTCAATAGTTCATTTTTATTTATTGCTGAATAGTATTCCATTATATAAATATACCACAATTCGCTTATCCATTCACTGTTGAGGAATGCTTATTTAAAATAAAATTGCTATAAACATTTGAGTACATGTTTTTGAAAGAACATTAGCTTTTATTTCAATTGATTAAATATCTAAATTCGGAATACCTGGAAGTATGATAGGTATAAGTTTATATTTTTAAGAAACTGCCAAAGTGTTTTTTCCATTGTGATTTTAATATCTCAAATTAAAAGAAGCAGCGAAAGAAAATTTAGTTGGCCCTGGCCGGTTGGCTCAGTGGTGGAGTGTCGGCCTGGCGTGCAGAGGACCCGGGTTCGATTCCCGGCCAGGGCACACAGGAGAAGCGCCCATCTGCTTCTCCACCCCTCCCCCTCTCCTTCCTCTCTGTCTCTCTCTTCCCCTCCTGCAGCTGAGGCTCCATTGGAGCAAAGATGGCCTGGGCGCTGGGGATGGCTCCTTGGCCTCTTCCTCAGGCGCTGGAGTGGCTCTGGTCGCAACAGAGCGACACCCCAGAGGGGCGGAGCGTCGCCCCCTGGTGGGCAGAGCCTCGCCCCTGGTGGGCGTGCGGGGTGGATCCCGGTCGGGCGCATGCGGGAGTCTGTCTGACTGTCTCTCCCGGTTTCCAGCTTCAGAAAAATACAAAAAAAACCCAAAAAACAATTCTTAGAAAAAAAAAAAAGAAAATTTAGTTGCACTACACCCTTGTCAACATTTTAGACATATGGCCAACATAGAGGGCTAGCAAAGTAGGTTTACATGAAAAGCAGTTTATTCCTGAATTATTATTTATTTATTATTGCATTAACTATTTATATTATCTGTATTATTATAATTACTGCTATTATTATTTCATGCACTTACTTGTAATTTATATTTTAGGTAATGATAGCTGGTAATTAAAACTGCTTTTGCCCATACCTGTGTATAAAACAGTCAAGATAATTCCAGGTTGACAATAGGAAATCTTATTTAACATGTAGTTGGTAATTGATAAATATTGAAGGAATGAATGAAAGAATAAGTTCTGGTAATGGATTGTATTGTAAATAGTTTTAAAGATTCAAGAACTTTTGGAATAAGAAACTATTAGGCCATTGTGAAAGTTAAGTAAATCTTTTTTGACACAAGCAAAATGGTTTCTTTATTCTTTCTGAACAGAGTTTATAGAACACACAAGTGAAAATTGCTTGCTATTTGACTCAATTATTATTGAAGAGATTGAAAAAATACTAAATCTAATAAGAAAAACTGTTTTTCAATGTTTATAACAAAAATTCTAGCTGTTCTATAATGCTATTGTCTTTTGTCCGTAGTATCAATATCTTAAAATTGATAGCCATGATATCATACAGTTTACAAAGTATTTCACCCATGTTATATGTTGTTAATGAGAATTTGTGATATTTTAGTTCTGATAGTTAATAAAACTAAAGTAAAAAAATAATGACTTATTACAATAAAGATCTATACTTAGTTTTCTGGGAAAGGGTATAACAAATACATATTATTGAAAGGCTTTGTATTAAAAAGTTATACTGATATTACTGTATTATGAGTACTTATTTTCTTCTTTGTAAATTTCAAATCAAAATTTTTACTAGAATCTCTCAAATCAATGACTCTTACTAACTCTGAATCAGAGAATTTCATTTATTTTTGGCATATGGTTCATTGAGAAAAATGTCCTTGTTATCAGGCAATACTTATTAGCCATTATTATTATTTTGGATTATATCAAGTGGCCGAGATAAAACATACTCACTAAAAGAGTCTAATTTTACTGGATTGCTTTTATTAACAAGGCCTTATTAAGTGGTTTTAGCTATAATAAGATTTGAGTTCCATTAGGTATGGAAGTGATTTAGAAATTCAAATTATTTTTAAAAACTAGATTCCAGGGTGGTGGATAATTAGTAAATACTAAGTTGAAATTGCAAATTTATACTGCATAGTGGGATTGAACAGAAACATTGGGCATTGTTGAGCTACAAACATAGAACTGAAAAGACACTTTGAAAACCACTTGTTCTTTGGCATGTACAATAAAATACTTAAGCATTTAAAAGTATTATGCTCCTTTTAGTAAGATATAAATACAATAATTAAACTAATAATGTTCTTTTCAAAGGCAGGAAAGATGACAGGTATTTTACGTGTATGCCTACTTATGGAAACTGTTAATTGCCTTTAATAAACAATTTCCCCACTAAACTCTTAAAACTATGCCTGATATAAAAATTAAAAAGTAAATATGTGAATAAAACCTCTAGGTACTCTTTGGAAAATAATTAATAATAACAAAAATTTGACTTAATATTAGGAAGATAACATTTTCTAAATCAATAGCAAAGACTATAAGACTAAAATTTCTTGTATTGTTTATTTTGTTATTTTACTATCTTATACAATCCAAAAATATTTCCTACCACGTTGCAGACATTCTTTTAATCTCTTTATATATACATGCATGATTTTTATTGGAGGATGGAAATTAACATCCAAAGATGCACCCTTGACTAAAGCCATAAGTAAACATTAGAAGGAGAGAAAGTACAATACTAAGAAAACTATTGGGGAAAATTGAGGAGGAAGAAATACTTTCTAACTCTCTTCTTTCAGACCAGAATTAACCTGATACCCAAACAAGACAAGGGCATTATAAGTAATTTAATGAACAAAGATTCTCTATCAGCGCAGATACAAAATTTTATATAAAATCTTAACAAATTAAATTAAAAAAACATCATTTTTTTCTGAATTAATGTTTAGACTCATTATAACTCAAGGAAGTGGGAATTTTTCTATATAAATGCAAGGTTGCCTTATCATTCAAAATACAAAATTAGAAAAAGATGTGATTGTCTCAATAGAGGCAGAAAGGGTAATTGACAAAAATAATCTATTTAGTCAAAAATAACTCAGCAAACTGGGATTAACAGCAAATTTTCTCAGTCTGATAGAGTATCTATAAAAAAACTCACACCTAATATCATATGTAATTGTGAAAGAATAAATGTTTACTACATAATATTAAGGAAAAAGCGTGAAATAAATACACTCTAAGGCAGGGGTCAGGAAACCTATGGCTCGCAAGCCAGATGTGGCTCTTTTGATGGCTGCATCTGGCTCACAGACAAATCTTTAATAAAAAAATAATAATGATAAAAATATAAAACATTCTCATGTATTACAATCCATTCATTTCCTACTGCCCATGTTCATGGTTGTGGGTGGCTGGAGCCAATCACAGCTGTCCTCCGGGACAAAACCAAATTTTTATTGGATAATGCTTAACATACACAGGTTGGTGTATGGCTCTCATGGAATTACATTTTAAAATATGTGGCGTTCATGGCTCTCTTAGCCAAAAAGCTTCCTGACCCCTGCTCTAAGGGTCTAATGTAAAATAAGGCAAAGAGAGTTGAGAAGGTAGTACTTAAGTGCTCTCACAAAACCACCAAAAAGGAAGAAACAAACAAACAAGGTAAGAAAGAAAGAAAGAAAGAAAGAAAGAAAGAAAGAAAGAAAGAAAGAATTATGTAAGGTGATATATATGTTAAATAACTACATGGAGGAATTCTTTAATAATGTATACATATATCAACTCACCACAATTTACTCTTTAAATATCTTACAGTTTTATCAATTATTTCTCAATAAAGCTGAAATAAAAACAAAAGAAAAAGAAAAACAATAGGCTAAGATATTAGCTTGCACAATTGCTATTCAATATTAAAATGCAAGTAAATAAATAAATAAGAAACAAAAGTCATCGATAGTGGATAAAAGTAAGAAAATTATCTTTATCCTTACAGAATTGTCTATATAAAAATCTTATGATATCAAAAAGGCTAATAAAATTGATACATTAAAAACTGCAATATATATCTGGAAGAAATTTAGGAATACTTAAAAAAATAAATAAATATATACTATGTTATGAATCAGAAAATTCTATATTATCCATTTCCCCCCAAATAATGTTTAGACTCACAACAATCTATATGAGAATTTCATCTGGCATCTTGGTAGAAATTGACAAACTGATTATAATGTTTATATAGAATTGCAAAGACCTAGAAGAGGTAAAACAACTTTGAATAAAAGAACAAAGTCGAAGAACTTACTCCACCTGATTTTCAACTTTATCAACTCTTCAAAAATTGTTATTCAGCCTTTTTTAGAAACCAAAGCTGAAAAAATGTTTTTGTAATCTATATCTAAGGTAAAAGCCAAAACTTTGCTTATTAGTGTAACTGATGTTGAAAATGAACTTTTATTTATGAAATGATTGGTATCTACATATGTGAATGACTGAATATAGTAGAGATAGCACCTACTATTACATAAGAGTGACAATAATTCTGTTACACAGTCTCCCTTTAAGAGTGATATTTTAAACTGCTCATAAAAAGTTTTATTTGACTCTAAATGTGAAAAATGCCTCAGATCAACTGTAAATATAACAGAATCCTCCTTCTAGAGCATTGGTTAGTTTGCCTTCAATAAAACTTTTATGTACAGTAGAGTTCAGAACAACTACGGTGACTGAAAGCTGACTTCATCTGGTATAAAAAAACAACAACAAAAACAAGGTATGTTTTTGTTTTAGAACTTGCTAATTTCATTAAGTGCAAGTTTCTATGATAAAAAAAATGTGACAAACTTCAATTTATATTTTTTTATACTTGTAACTTGGCCTCAAGTTTTAGTAAGGTGTAAATTACCTTTATCTGCCTTAAACCTTTCATTGACAATACAGAGTACCCAAAAACCCTAAGTGAAAAATATAACCTTAAAAACATCCTAATATATTAAAATCTTCAATATTCTTTATCCAAATTATGCAGCTTTCCTCACTTCTAGTTAGTGTTCCCAGACAGCTATTTATTATGAAACTTTATATATTTTAGATATCTATATGAAAAAGCCCCATTATAGCAGGGAATCTTCACTAACATTTTTGTTGTTATTATTTTAAAAATACTGTCAGAACTAACAACCAAAAATATAAAAGGAAACTCTCTAAATAAGATTGCAAGCAGTTTCTGCTTCCTATGAGTAAGAATTTAATTAACTTTAACTTTTAATTTAACTTTGGATCTGATTTCTGTTTTTCTTTGAACAAACTTTTCAGCGATCATTTAAATTAGACAATATGAAAAATTTTCTTAAGCAATAAATTTCTAGGCCCTGGCCAGCTGGCTCAGTGGTAGAGTGTCATCCTGGCCTGTGAAAATCCCAGGTTCGATTCCTGGCCAGGGCACACAGGAGAAGCGCCCATCTGCTTCTCCACCCTTCCCCCTCTCCTTTCTCTCTCTCTCTCTCTTCCCCTCTCACAGCCAAGGATCCACTAGAGCAAAGTTTTCCCGGGAGCTGACGATGGCTCAGTGGCCTCTGCTTCAGGCACTAGAATGGCTCCAGTTGCAATGGAGCAATGCCCTGATGGGCAGAGCATTACCTCCTCGTGGACATGCAAATGGATCCTGATTGGGCACATGAAGGAATCTCTCTGCTTCCTTACTTCTCATTTCATAAAAATACACACACACACACACACACACAAGAAAGAAAGAAAGAAATTTCTAAAATGGGTCAAAGATGGTGGACGGAGTAGCTGGATCTTACACTCACTTCCTGCCGAGACAAAATTGGAGTTAGAACAATTTAAAAATAATTACCTTTAATAACCAACTCAAGATTAAATGAAGAGGAGTTTTAATCTTAAGGTTTCGCATAAAATGCTACATGGAGATGGGTAAGAGGATGGAGATGGGAAAAGGCTGACTGCACTCCCATGAGTGCTGGCAGAGGCTGTGGAGCAATATCTCAGCAATGAGGGAATTACCCCTGGGAAGTGTGGGGACTACACCCTAAGCTGGACTTCCTAGCCCAGAGCACCAAAGCTGGGAATCAGCATCCATGTTACATTTGACTGTGAAAAGCAGTGAGTTTCCTGTCTGCCAGAAAGAGATTGGGGTCTGCAGAGATGTAGGCACATTCTGGGAATACATCCTAAGATTCCAAAAACACTAATTTGAAAGAATGTTTACTCCCTTGTGTTCATTTCAGCATTATTTACAATAGCCAAGATCTGGAAACAGCTCAAGTGTCAATCAGTAGAAGAGTGGATAAAAAAAGCGGAGGCTGTTTATACAATGGGATACTATACAGACATAAAAAAGAAGGCAATTTTACCTTTTGTGACAGCAGGGGTGAACCTGGAGAGCTTTATTCTAAGAGAAGTGAACCAGTCAGAGAAGGAAAAGTACCATATAATTTCACTCACTTGTGGACTTTAATGAACAAAATGAACCAACAGGAAGACATGGACAGAGCCATACATAGAGAGGAGCAGGCTGACAGCAGTTGGGCTTGGGGGGGGGGGTTGAGGAGGGATGGAGAGATTGAGCGAGAAAGGCCAAAAAAAAATAGATAGAAAAACTCACAGACATGGAAAGCAGTGTGATGATCGCACAGTAGTGGGGGAAGAAGGTAGAAGAGCATTTGGGGGGATAAATGGTGATGGACAAAGACTTGACTTAAGGGGTGAACATACAATGTAGTGTACAGACATATGTTGTAGAATCGGGCTCCTGAAACCTTTATAATTTATATAATGTTAACCAGTGTCTTCACATAAATCAATTAAAAACAAGTAATGAAGTTCTACTTAGTGATGTATATTAGCTGTTATGTAAGCAATTCTTCCTCTAAAGATTAGGTTCCTGGTAATCATAAGTGTTCTAAAATATGAAGTCCAACCTTCTCCCCACACCTGCCATAATTGTGTATCATCACATGTGGATTCAATGTTTTATATGCTGTTAATTGAATAATCACATAGAGAGTATGGCAGAAATATAATTGAGTCATATCTAATTGTTGGAGAAAATCAAATAGAATCAGAATAAAATTTGTAGTGCAATATGGGTTGTACTATTAAAGTAAAATTGTTTCATACTCAATAATCCAGACCTTGAGGTAATTGAGATTAGACTTTAAAATTTTTTTTTATTTTTTATTTTTTTTTATTTCTTTTTTAAAAATTTTTTATTCTTTTTTTTTAGAGAGGAGAGAGAGAGGGAGAGAGAGAAACAGAGAGAGAGAAGGGGGAAGAGCTGGAAGCATCAACTTCCATATGTGCCTTGACCAGGCAAGCCCAGGGTTTCAAACCAGCGACCTCAGCATTTCCAGGTCGACGCTTTATCTACTGCTCCACCACAGGTCAGGCCTTTATTTCTTCTTGGAACAATATTCTTGAGGATGAAAGTAGCGTTTATTGTCTGTCTTCTGATAATTATCCTGGGGTTTGAAGCCAATCCTCTATCTAGCAGGAGACTCGGAAGATAGGACTGCATTGGTGTGATGGGTGAAGAGTTGACTCTCTCTCTAAACCTTTGAGAGACAGGAGCTTAAATTATGATAGGAGAAAATGATGCCCAGTCTCTTCCTCACAGCGAGGGGGAATGGTGACCAGATATGATTGCCTGCCCTTTACCACAAAAAAATAAGCCACGAGTTGGGTAATAAATTGAATTATTTTGGGAAATGCTGTAGAAGAGATTGGGCCTTAAGAAAGTAGTATTTAATACGACAATTTAAAATATCTGTGTTGTATTTCCCTTTTTTTCCCCCCTAAGCTTCAGTGAAGAGTGTAACATTGTAGGAAGATTTGAAGGTCAAGTCTGTGCTAATGGGTGCAAACCAAATCCCACAAAGAAGAGCAGTATCAAATCGAGAAAAACGGAAGAAATTACATGTCTTCAGGAGACTGCAAGAGGCAAACCGTCAAAGGAAGGAGCACAGGTGGCAGGTAGACAGGTAGCAAGCAGCGTGTGTGCGTGCGTGCGCTACCGCGTCTCTGACCTCCGTGCTTTCGCCTGGAGGAAATGTGACTCCGTGTTAGGAAGCTAACAATTTTTTTCTCATCCAGTTATTGCCAAGTTTTAAAAGGCTCTTAATTTTATTTAACAATGTATTATTTGACCTTTATTCTAAAGGAATGATATAAAACATAGAAAAGCTTTGTGTATAAAAATATATTTGCCAAGTAAGTATTAGGAGAAATAAAAGTATCCAATTTCAGAATATTAGAAAAATAATAAGAAATTTATTTGATGGAATAATTGCAACCATTAAGAAGTGGCTATGAAGTCTCAGCAAGTACACTAGTTAATGTTTATTATAAGGCCTTAAGTGACAAAAGGAGGATACAAAATGTTACACAGCGACAATATGTGCTGAGAAGAGAATGACTAGGAAATAATATATACTAAAATGACAGGAAGGATTGTGGGAGGATAGCAGGACTAGAATCATTTGAACTATTTGATTTCAGAGTCCCAATTATGTTTAATAGCTTTTTATAATTAAAAATAAAAAGAAATAAATTATAAAAAGAAGAAAGGCACACTTGCCTAAGTATGTAAACTGAAATTTGGGGTAAGAGGCAATCACAGAAAGCTGAGAAAGTTTTATAGTTCACGCAACAGTGTGAAGGAAATAAAAACTTTGTATAAAACCAAGGCTATCCTATTCTAGCAGGCTAGCTAAACTACACAACTTACTGAAACAGAAAACCAAATTGTCATAGTCCAACCAAGTGAAAAATATTTTGTAAATTATGGATTTTTATTTTTGAAAGACAAATGGGACTTTCCATGGCCACATGTGTTTACATTCTCCCCAAATTTGACCATGTCTATAGGAAGTGCTCATCCTTCCAGAAGGCTGAGATTTCCTTTGAGTTTTTGGCTTTATGAAAGTCAGTTCATGGACCTGGAGTTCTTGTGTACACTGCCTTTCTCCTCCATTTTCTTCACTTTGTGGGTGTGCAGAAGGAACAGTATCAATCCTTTCTGTATATATATTTTTTTCAATTTTGTTGTATTATTTCATTGTGGCTGTTTTCCAAATAGCTTACAAATAGACAGATAAAGATCTTCTGAAATAGGTTAAGTGTGACCATACTCTCCAATGATAAAATCAATTTGATGTCATCATCAAGGAAGAACGTATTTGTAGCCAAATATTTGTGTATGGCATACATAGCATAGGAAATCTAATAAAAAATATTATAGTAACTATGCATATCGAGTGGGTACTAGATTTGTGGGGGGATCACTTTGTAACTTATATACATGTCTAACCATTATGGTGTACACCTGAAACTAATATAAAATAATGTTGAATGTCAACTGTATTTGAAAAAATAATAAATCGGTAAATAAAATAATAAGAAATATAAATAAATAAATGAATAATTGCAGATTTAGTGTAATCTTTGTAAAGCCAGAGCCCATTATATTTTCCTCAATGCCTACCTCTCTCTTTTTTTGTAAGGCATTTTTGTCATTATTTATTTAAAAACCCACATTATGTGTTTATACAAATTTTTTAGACTTCTTTTATAAACTTCTTGCCATATACTTACTGTGACATTCTCATTACCAACTTTGATTTTCACACCTTCTCATAGTCTAATTTCTCTTTTCATTATGTAAACCCTACTCATTCTTTAATTATGTGTCTTTATGATAAAGGACATGCTGCACCAGTTAAAATATTCTAGAATCCTTGACTAAGAAGGAAGATGACTTGCTTGCCTCTACTTACCTTTTGAGCTCTTAAGTATTTTCCTAGTGGGTAACTTCAATTTTCAGAAAGTTGAAAATATTTGAAGCATGATTAAACTTCCAAGAATTTTATAATTAGTCTAAAAATAACTAAGTTGAAATTGTGACTCAATTTCAAAACAATGCTGAAAATAATCTCTGTAAATATCTTAAGTAGAGAAATTCTAAATTATGCTTAAGAATAGTTGGCAATAGTTCTTTCTTCTAAGAGAAAGCAACAATAACAGCAAATCTTGAATAAGAACATCAGCTGGTTTTCATTCAGTGAACGCTTGGCATTGGCACAAGTTCTAATTATAACAGCCCACAGAATATCCATTAATTCAATTTATCACTCTTCAATACAATAGCTTTCAAATCCCTTTGATTATCTATTCAACATACTATTTAGAGTACACATGAGATGACAGACACAAAACATGAAACAAAAGTGTCATGTAGTCATACTTATTGTTACTATAAATTATTATTTATTTGTTTTTTTATTATTAAGTAAGAGGAGGGTAGCTAATGATGCAGACTCCTGCATACACCCCAACTGGGATCCACCTAGCAACCCTCATCTGGGGTGATGCCAGCTGTGCTCAAACCAACCGAGCTACTTTTAGCACCTGAGGATGATGTAGTGGGACCAACCCAGCCATCTTCAGTGCCTGGGGCCCATGCCGAAATTGAGCCATTGGCTGCAGGAGGGGAAGAGGAAGAGTAGGGGGAAAAGAAGGAGAGGCAAGCAGATGGTTACTTTTCTGTGTGCCTTGACTGGGATTCAAACCCAAGGTGTCCATATGCCTGGGTCAATGCCTCATCCACAGAGCCAATTGGCAAGGGCCTATTATTTATTCTATATTAAAAATATTAGCAGTAATAAAGTATGTGCAGCATTTACTAGTAAATTTACTTTAAAGTCCATTAAAAGTTCACTAACTATGCTTTGAGAAACACTGCCACATGCAGAAAATTTTTAGTAAACTGGTTTTTGCAGCACATAGAATAGAGAATAAGCACAAAAGGAAACTAAGATAAATATTAGAAGTAGCTACAGTATGTTTTTGTTTATTTTTTTGAGATACCACATATCGTACTTTCATATTCTAAAAGTATTTGAAAACAATCAAATTTTAAGGTGGGATAGTGTTATTTTTGCTGTAATAATACTTTACTATAAAATCACCATCCCCGTTAAACATTTACACATTTGAAAATAATTTACTTTTTTGTAGTGTTAAAGATGGACAAACTATATCTGGTTTTACGTTTTCTTGTAGTACTTTATGAAGTAGTTCCACAAATATGAAAAAAAAGATAATATTTGATAGGATAAAATCTTATTGTAAACCTTTTAAAGATATTAAAATGTATACTTTACAACACATTCTTACATAAGACTAAAAAAGTATAATGCCTAGAGTCCAAAAATCCAGTGTAGAATTCTAAACCTCTATTAATAAATTTCTAATGTTCAGAAGAAAATAGATTCACTCAATCACTTTTTTAGAATTTATTATATACAGGGAGTCCTTGGGTTAGGACACAGTTCCATTCCTATGACAGTGATGTAACTCAAATTTTGGTGTAAGTCGAAATATACCCTAGCCTAAATTACTTACCTATCCTAACACAGTTTTAAAATTATAATCTAAATCATAAAAGTACAACTAAGCTACAGAAAAAAAAGAAAAGGACATAAATATACCGTACTGTACACTGTACTGTAGTAACAGAAAAATATGAGTAATCTGAAATGCTCACAACTCATTTTTTAAGTTTTTATGAGATAGAGTGTTGTAAAATCAAAACATTGTATGTCAAGACTGTTGTAACCCGATGACCTCTGTATTATTTTTTTTTATTAAGTGAAAGGCAGCCAAGCAGAGAGATGGACTGCCACATGCACCCCTTACTAAGATCCTGCCTGGGGTGGATGATCCACCCAACTGGGGCTGCTGCTATGTTATTCAGCAACCAAGCTATTTTAGTGCCTGAGGTAAGGCCATGGCGCCATCCTCAGGGCCCGGGGCCAACTTGCTCAAACCATTTGAGCCATTGCTGTGGGAGAGAAAGAGGGGGAGGGGTGGAGAAGCCAATGATCTCTTCTCCTGTGTGCTCTGATCAGGAATTGAACTTGGTACTTCTACATGCTAGGCTGACACTCTACTGATGAGCCAACTGGCTAGGCCTGTTAAATTCTATCTTCAGCAACTTATAGAAAAGAGGAGAGGTGATTTAAATTCACAACTTGGTGAGTATCTTCAAGACAAGTAAAATATAAAAATATTTTTTACTCTACAATCTAGAGTCTAGGGTGGTTTATTAGCTTCCACTAGCGTGGCATTTCTGATTGATTGAAGGAGACTATCACAAAATATATATAAAAAATAACAGTTTTGTTTTGAGTTTTTTACATTCTAATGTTTCTAAATGACCACATTATCCAAAAGGCCATTTCATGGTGGCTGTGCCAGAATAATCTAATGCTTACCCATTGTCTGGGACTGCTTGAAATTGAGAAACTCATGCTGAGACTTGAGATCACTGAAAGCCTATTTCTTATTTGATAGAATTCACTGGTTAGGGAAGTATGCTTTGAGCACATTCATTCATTCATTCATTCATTCAACTAGTATTCACTGAATATTTTTTCGGTGTCAATGTGTTTGGTATAAAGATTCAGCAATAAATAAGGCATGTAAGATTTCTGACCTCTGTTTTTGTTTGACTATTTTTACTTCCTTTGACTAATAAAAGGTTCACATCCATTTTCTGTGAAAAACAATTTTCTTTTCATTGATTTTCACTAATTGTTAATCCCATATGCCTTTTGTTCAGCTATTGCCTTTAATTTTAGTCATTGCCTAGAATGTGCTTAGGCTTTTTCCAATAAAGGAATCAACTTGCAATATTGGGAAAGTTGAGACAGCTCTTCTACTTTCTCCTAAAACACATTTCTTTTCTGTTGTTATCTATTGTGTGATACAATCAAACCTGAAATGTGTTGGGTATATCAATAATATTTATTTATTTTGTTCACATACCTGCAATTCTGCCATGGCTCAATGGGAAAAGCTTGCTTCTGTTCTATTCAGTATAAGTTGTCATGGCTCAGTTGGGATAGAGGATCTGCTCGCAAGCATGCTCACTGACTGTCAGGTTGATGCTGGCTGTCTGTTTGGAGTTCAGCTGGGTATGTTAGTTGGAGGTTTCAGTTTCTCTGATGTGAGCATCTCCATGGGCTGCATGGATCTATTCCAACATTAAAACTGGGCTCCGATAGTGAGAAAGCTATGAGAGCCAAGCAGAACCTGCAAGGCTTCTTGTACCCTAGTATTAGCAACTCCAGAATATCACCTCTGCCAAATTCTATTGGGAATCAAGTGGAAAGAAATTAGATCTCGCCTATTGATAGAAAGAAAAGTAAAGAATTGTTTCCCATCATAATTTAACATTTATATCAAACATGTTCAACCGCCCATTCTTAGCCTTGTCTTAAATATAACTCTGAATTTAAAGTTTCCTTCCTTCCTTCCCTCCTTCCTTCCTTCCTTCCTTCCTTCCTTCCTTCCTTCCTTCCTTCCTTCCTTCCTTCCTTCCTTCCTTCCTTCCTTCCTTCCTTCTTTTCTTCCTTCCTTCCTTCCTTCTTCCCTTCCCTTCCCTTCCCCTTCCTTCCTTCTTTCCTTCCCCTTCCTTCCTTCTCCCCGTCTTCTGTTCTTTCCTTCCTTCCTCCCTCCCCCTCCCCTTTTCCCCCTCCCCCTCCCCTTTTCCCCCTCCCCCTCCCCTTTTCCCCCTCCCCCTCCCCTTTTCCCCCTCCCTCCCTCCCTTCATTTCTCCCTTCATTTCTCCCTTCCTTCCTTCCTTCCTTCCTTCCTTCCTTCCTTCCTTCCTTCCTTCCTTCCTTTTTCTTTTATTCTTTACTCCTTGTTTTTCTACCTCTACTATACATATGAAAATCTGATATTGATTTATGATTCCTCTGAATCTTATCTTTGTTTCTTCTAAAATTTTTTAAATTATTTATTTATTTATTCATCTTACAGAGGACAAGGAGAGACAGAGAGAGAGAGAGAAGAGAGACAGAGAGAGAGAGAGAGAAGGGGGGAGGAGCTGGAAGCATCAACTCCCACATGTGCCTTAACCAGGCAAGCCCAGGGTTTCGAACCGGCGACCTCAGCATTTCTAGGTCGATGCTTTATCCACTGCGCCACCACAGGTCAGGCTGTTTCTTCTAAAATTTAATCTGAATTACTATGTTAAAACCTAAGCTTAGAATCAGAATCACTTCTTTCCCCTTTTCTACATTTTACTATTTTCTTTTTGGTTATTGTTGTGCATTACAGATATGCGTAAAAGCTCTTTTTCTAACTTGCCCTGAAACCACAATCCCTTGGCATAGCCCAAATGCTGTCGTATCCTGCATCTGAATCCTCTACTAGTCTTTCTGTCTAAGATATACCATTTAAATATTTTTTATATTTCAATTTGTGTATTGAACAAACATGACTTTATTTTGGAGATTCCAGGATAAAATTAAAAGTGAGATTCAATATCTCTTATAAACCTGAGAGAAGTCATGCTAATAAGAATGATATTATTAAATCTATAAAAACATTTGAAAAAATGAAGCAAAAAAAATATTGTCAGGCAAGAACCAACAGTCATCTTTCTTCACTCATTTTTTTGCCCTTGAGCACATGTCTATCAAATCATACATGACATTTTTTTTAACAGGAGAAGCTGTCTCCTTATATATGTCTTGTAATTACTCTGTTGTATAAAACCATGATCACCTGCTAGTTTTTATTATCTCCTAGAAAAAATAATTTATAAACACAAACAACATGTGGAGATTGCAAGAGGGAAAAGAAATAAAGGGATATGGCAAAAGGCAGTGGCTGGATAGGTAGATAGAGGAGACAGACTTGATTTGAGGTCATAAACACATAATGCAATATACAGGTGATGCAGAATTGTGCACCTGAAACCTGTATAATTTTATTCCCCAATTTCATCCCAATAAATTCAATGAAAAATGTCTTAAAATGTTAATTAAATTTGGATGTATTAAATCCTGGTTATATACTTTATTTCTATTAATGTGAGAAGAAAACATAAGTATTTATGCATATATCAACATTGTTAACACAAAATATGATTACAATTGCTAAATAAGTTATATACAAATTGACGTCATTGCATGTGTCGCACAAGGTGTCAAGGGCATTCTGAGGAACGTGTGAGGTTTTCATAATACAGAAAGATTGTGCTCCCCCTGCACATTAGTGTGAGTGTGCTACTATGTATTATAATTTACCCGTGTGAAGTTAAGTGTTATTTAAGTTCATGTTATATATTTTCAATAAAATTATCACCCTAAAGTGTTGATGTTGCCTAAAATTATACCTCTGGAGGAATAGCAGGATGAAACAGGGGAGTTCAAAAAAAATAACATTACACCTGTTTATGCTTTAAGCCATTATGTTGTTAGTACATACATATTTCAAAAGAACAATGTGATCTGACAAAAATTTAGCCCCAGAAATACAATTTTCAAGAAGATTTATTAAATATTTTTTACAACCACAGAGGTCTCTTTAAGTGTAAATAGAATTTTAGTTAACTGTAACATCATGTATAGCTTTATATTTTAAAATATTATTTAGCTGTTCTACATGTAATAATTTTAAATTATAAATTGTGTATATTTAGAAGGCACATGATACAGTGTTTTATAAAAAATCATATCATTTAAGTTGAAATAATTTACATTGATTAATATAATTCTATTTACATATTAGTGTTTTGCATTTCATACTGAGATAAAAATGTCTAGTACTGACTTAGGAAATTTGTACATTTTGAACTGAGATAATAAATATCAGCTACAATTTCAAGGTCATCACTCATAAGTTCTACATTCAATCAACGTTATTTGCCCATCTATAACAAGGATCATCCTTCCTCCAAAACTTTTTTTGTACTGATATAGTTGGCAATTTAAAAAGTTTTGATAACTGACATTCAATTCCTTGAAATATTTTTTATAATCTCTGGTGAACTGCTTCTATATTACAAATATAATCTTAGAAGCCAATACATCACAGGGCAAATTGCTGGCTCTAGAGAAACAAAGTATTTTTCTCTTCAATTCATTGTGTTCTTTCTGATGGACTTTTCAATTTTCTATATATTTTTCCTCATCATAAGACTTAAATAATCAGTATATTCAACCCTATAATTATCTTTAATTACTCTGTTACATCTTGATCTCTAGTTAATTCTTCTAACATGAAGCAAGTTTTTCAGAGTTCTATGTATTACAGTTTCCAAATCTTCTTAAGTAGATTGTTAATTCCCTGAAGTTTGAAAATAATTTTTAAAGAAAACCTAAAAAGTGGTCTGAGAAACAGCAAAACAGAGAAGAAATTAAGGGAAAAGAAAAAAGTGTACAACATATAATGGGCAATATAAAACTGTTCTTATAGTTTAATAGCACTTTTCAAATATGTTTGATAACACATTTCAAAAATGTCATAACTTGAGAATTACATCATTTTATTATGCATACAAGTAAAACATATTATAGTCTATAAAGAAAGTCATTTCTCTTAGAATATATGACAAAGTAATTTCTTATAATTAGTTATATTAAGATATTCTGGGCCTGACCTGTGTTGGCACAGTGGATAAAGTGTCAACCTGGAAACTCTGAGGTTGCCGGTTCAAAACCCTGGGCTTGCTTGGTCAAGGCACATATGAGAGTTGATGCTTCTGCTCCTCCCCCTTCTCTCTCTCTCTCTCTCTCTCTCTCTCTCTTTCTCTCTCCCCTCTCTATAATGAATAAATAAAAAATCTTTAAGATATTCTGTCTGGGTAATTTATTTGGATGTGAATTGTCTGAATAAGTACAATAAAATTTCTAATAATGTAGTTTTGTTTTCTTCCTCAAAATAACAATTGAAAAAGTCAAGTATGCAAATAACTTCAGACTTCTCTTACAGTGTTTTGTTGATTGTGATTATCAGGATTCATAAGAATGAACTGAACTGTCTTGTGAATCAGATTGCTTCACTTCTATTATAACTCATCTGGCCGTCATTTTCTCTTTGGTTCATTGTTTCCTCTAAGAAACCTCTTGCTAAAACGAAACACAGATGTTCCCCGAAGCCCAAGATATTCACAGTAGATAATAGTATTATTTAATAATATTAATGGGCACATTCTGTAAGCTACTTGTTGGACTAAACACTGGGAATGAGTTATGCCCTTTAATTCATATTACTTTAATTCCTCATCCTGAAACAGTGCCTGAGAAAGACGATCTTGTGCACAGGTAGTTTATTCTGGAGGTCATGGGTAGGGAAAAAAAATGGTGAAGGGAAGGTACAGCAGCAACAACAAAAAATTCTAAAAGTTTGGTCTTGAGCTGTTCATTTTAGTTGATAATTGGGCTTCTGTCCCTTTAAGATTAGTTTTAGGAATACTGTAGAATGTACCTCAAAATAGTCCATCCCAAAGAGTGAGAAATTGAAAGCATGTTATTGGTTGAGCGATTTCTTATACCTCCAAATTTCACCTGTGTGCTGAGGCTAAGAGACATCCTCTTGCTTTTGAAAAAGACTTTTAAGGCAGAAAAGAGTATTTCTACTGCAGCCAAAATGGGATGCCAAGTGTTTGCAGGGAGCTGTGTATCATCGCTGTGCTGAAATAGTATCGGCTAAGACAGTACTAATATAACCTGCAATTTAGACCTGAGAAAACTCTTCTCTAGAGTTAAGAGAAGTGTCTTATACAATGTGATACAGGTAGGAATTGGTGAATTCAGGATTCAGTGCTTGCTGCACTTAGATTCAAAATCAGAGTTCTTGAGCAATGCAGACTGTAACATATGGAGGTACTAGCCTGGAGAGACATTAAACAAGTTGTAACAAAACTGCTCTCCAAAGTACATTAAAGATGCCAGGAGAGTTTGTGTAGAATAGTGGCTAAGGGCATACACACTGGAACCACACCGGCTGGTTCCGAGCTCCAGTTTTTGCTACTACCTATCTGAGTTCCCAATAGTCATAATAATAGTAATTAATTATCTGTGCCTCACTTTCAACATTTGCAAAACAAGATTTACACTAATTCTTAGTTCATAGATTTGTTGTGATACAAATCAGCAACCTATGTAAAACACTTTGACGTGAAACTGAGGCACAGAAAGTGCTATAAGGTTTGAGGTATTTTTAGTACTATTACTTTTCTAGCCCTTTTCAAAATGCAATGCCACTTTCAACTGAGATATAGTGTTCTAGAAGCTTCAAAGCTACATTTTGAATTTTTGAGTGCAGGGATTATGTACTGTTCTTTCTACCTCCTTCCTCAACTACCCACACCCTTCCCCAGCACACAGAAATAAACAGCCTGTAGGAAACAATATTTCCAAAAGTACACTCTTAAATAATCATTGTCAGCATTCAACTGTTACAGAAATCTCCACTTTTGATATAGAATAGAATAGATTACCATGGCCATTAGCAAGTACACAGTACATATTTGTTTAGCAAATTACTAGGAAAGCTAAGACATTTATTTTCTTTTTCAGTGTGAACTGACAACTGAAGTAGTATAAAATATAATAAAAAAAAAAACAGAAAAATGCAGTATAAATTATAATAAAGAAGGATTGCTAACTATTCATTTAAAATCGGTGTATGGGGATATATATTTTAGTTATATAATTTAATTTTGTGTTTACCTTTACTCAATATAGTACTTTGAATACTGTATCCTATATGGTTTGGCTTATTAATAATGCAAATGAAAGGAACATAGAGTTAAATAGTTGTTAGTTCACAATGCAGTAGCTTAAAAATATTCATTAGTGTTAGGAGTCACTGCATCACCTGGTTTTCTTTTCTTTTCTTTTCTTTTCTTTTCTTTTCTTTTCTTTTCTTTTCTTTTCTTTTCTTTCCTTTTCTTGGCTGAGGTCACTCATGTGTCTGTAGTTAACCTTGTGTAGTGTTGTCAGCTTTGCTAATTATGAGTGTCAAATATCTTTTAGTCAGTCTATGAATTCTTCACCTGTTACAATTAGACTTCCCTATATCATTTTGCACCCGCAAAAAGGCTTTCTTGGAATTGCCAACTTGTCTGTTACCAGGTTCCCAATGAGTATATATATTTATAAGACCTTATATCTGATATTTAAAAAAATCTATTACATAGTCATTTGGCATTTAAATGTACTGTTCTGCTATTAAATAAGTATGTTTTATCTTTGAAGAGAATACCTCTGGATTATATTTTAAGCCTGTTTTCTTCAAACTGGAGTAAAGGATACCTTGAGAGTACATAGAGACATTGCATGAAGTGAGTGGGCAATGACAGTTGTAGGAGATAACTTTCTAGATAACCAGCCACGGTGGGAAGTTCTGAATTCAGACAAGTTTTAGTAGACAAAATAGAGTGTTTCATCCACAAAGAATTTATAGATTATTAAAAAGACACAATAGTATTTTGTGTAGGGGCATAGCCTTATCCATCGCCATGCTATCAAGTATATATATCAAACAGGATGAGATAACGATTTTTGGAATACAGACATATAATGTACAGTTTATATGCCTTAGTGATTTAACAATTTATTGTGTATAAGATAGGAAGACATCAATGAGTGGACTTGAATGGTTAATGCACCGGGGAAGAGAAGAAAGAAAAATGGCATTAAGTCAACACTTGTCCTGTTTGACCCCTGATGCTTCTTGCCAGATAGAACCTCAATTTATTAGTACGGTAATTTCAGAGTTGATATTATCTTTAATTTATAGACAAGAACACAGAGTCAGAGAGAATGACTTATCTAAGGTTATGCATCTGGCACAAGTTTCTAAAATTTTACACAGTCTGTTTGATTCACTATTATATTTTTCATTGTACTCGAGATTTACCTAGAAGTGGTGTTGAGTAACTTTTGAGCTGAGTTGAAATTATTCCCAGTAAGACAGGTTGGGAGACCAATAAAATATCCAGATTAAATGTGATAAAGATTTGAAAAAAAATATGATAGAGATTTGAGCCAAGGAAGTAATTATGAAAGAAAGAGAAAAAAATACTTTGGAATAAAATTTATTGAATGTCGCCTGAACAGGTGGTGGCACAGAGGATAGAGTGTTGGCCTAGGATGAGGAAGACTCAGGTTCGAAACCCTGAGGTTTCTGGCTTGAGCATGGGTTCACCAGCTTGAGCACAGGGGGATGCTGGCTTGAGTGTGGGATCATAGACATGACCCCATGGTTGCTGGCTTGAGCTCAAAGGTTGCTGGCTTGAGGCCAATGTCTCTGGCTTGAGCAAGAGGTCACTCGCTCTGCTGTAGCCCCCCACCCCCTGAACAAAGCACATATGGGAAAGCAGTCAATGAACAACTAAGATGCTGCAACAAAGAATTGATGCTTCTCATCTCTCTCCCTTTCTGCCTGTCTGTCCCTCTCTCTCTCACTTTCACTCTGTCTCAGACACACACACACACACATACACACACACAAAATTAGTTAATGCCTTTTAATCTATATTGTGTGACCTAGAATGCTGAACCCAACAAAATTAAGTGAAGCAATGCTTGCTGAAAAATTGGAACTTGGTTACTTATCTATGTGTAAAAATAATCCAGTGAAAGATATTTTTGAAATTAAAGTAATTGGAACCATTTTACATTTCCACAATCACGAGAGCAATATGTTTTATTTTGTCTAATTCAATTATATTATGTATTCTGTAAAATGGCTGACATATTCTTTCTATCTTCTGCACGAGGCAGGAATATATTTCAGCATAATTTCAGAACTTTATCATAGAAAAATGTGTTTGGGCACAAAGGTGTTATTTGACTTTGTCTGTAAGCAATAAAATATTCATGCACAATATTACATTTATTCTGAAAATGTGAGAATAGCTTTCTTAGTTATTGCAAATGCTTATTCTGAAACAAAATATTTTCTTCCTTTTACATATGTATTGTACAATAAACATGTTTTAAGTGGTGCAATACTCCTAGCTGAAAGCGATTCAAATCAGTTACATGCCGTGAAACAAGCCAAACACATTCTTTTTAAAAATTTTTTAATTGTTTTCTCATAGAATAAGTAATATTTTACCCTTGAAGAATTTTTTTTCTTTCATTTGTGGAAAGACCAGATGGGTCTTACAGGTCATTCACAGTTATAAAAGAAACAAAAAAATCCCTCTTTTCAGAGGTGAGATATTCTTTATTTTGTACTAAAAAACAAATTATTTGCTTGGATGGAAACCTTTTGTATGCAGTGTAATTGGTGATATCTGTGGGGTGTCTTGGAAAATGAGATCCTCTGTCTCAAGGAGTTATAACTTATCCTTGTGCATAAAATCTGAATAAATAAATGGGAACAGACCTTGGTGTTCCTTGCAGAGAAGAGATACATGAAACACAGCTGAGACATCAGTTCTGAACCTCAAATGATAACAAGTGAACATGATAAAATTACTTAGCAGTGGGATTAGGCTGGTCTTTTCAGTAGTGCATACATTTTAAACATCTTTTCTGTACTTTTCATAAAGATCTTGATTCTTCCTGATCTCCAGAAAGTAAACGATATGTTTAGAAAGCTGATAACTGTTTAAGACATTAGAACTTAATCTTTATCTATCTTAATGAATTTAATTGGAAAAATAATATGCCAAATTATCTATAGACTAAGAGGCAAATAACTCATTTGTTAATTCACTCAAAGAATATTTATTGAATGCCTACTATGAGTCAAGTACCATTCTCAATCCATTGGGTGAGGAAATGAAGAAAATCACCAAGATATATTTTATCTTGCAGTTACATACTAGTATAAAGAATATTAACAAATATATAATAAGTCAGTTTGTGATAGGGCTATGAAGAAATAAAAGCTTGCCTGGGAAGTACTCTCTGAAAGGCAATGTTTGAATAAATATTTTAATGGAGGAATAGAACAAGTCATCCATGCACGTGTCAGAAAGAGGAATGTGCAAGGTAGAAAGGAACTTAAGTGCAAAGGCCCTGGGGGCAAAAGGGTTTGGCGTGTTCATAAAACATCAAGGAAGTGAGTGATGCTGTGTTAAAGTTGTAGTATAAGTTTACAGTTAAAAAAAAAAGATAAGGGAAAATGGTCCTTATATAATTTCATATAAAATGTCATTAAAATTCATATATCATATTCTTATTTCCTTTAATATCTATAAAAAGGAAGCATTCATAAGCCTTCGAAAGGATGTGGCTCAGAAGTGCTCGCAGCTGGGAAACCTCAGCTGAGTGGTACATTTGAAAGCTCTCTGCCTTTCCCCAAACCTCACCCTGTGCATCTCTTCCATCTGGCCGTTCCTGAGTTCACCCTTTTATAATAAACTGATACTCTGGTAAGCAAAATAGTTCTGTGAGCTGCTCTAGCAAATTAAGCAAGCCCAGGGAATAGGTTCTTGGAACCTCTGATCTTCAGCCAGTCGGTGACAATGTGGACTTGTGATCAGCATTGGAATATCCGGGTAGTCTTCTACTAGAACTGAGCCCTTCCCCTGTGGGATCCAATGCTAACTCCACGGAGACAGAGCCAGAATTGAGCTGAATTGGATGGCACACAGCTGGTGTGGGAGAATTGCTTCATGTTGTGGGAAAACGTTTTCCCAGCCACCAACACACATTGTAATTGGTACAGAATCATAATAAAACTTAGTAAAATGTTGTCCTCCTGGGGAAGGAGCACAGTATCACAGCAACTGAATAGAGGAGACCTTAGCCATATGGTTTGAAGGACAAAATCGAATACTAGGACCTGTAATGTGATAGAGCAGTGTTTTTCAACCAGTGGGCTGTGGCACACTAGTGTGCTGTGAGACATGGTCAGGTGTGCCGTGGGGAAATTAAACATGGGTCCCCAAACTATGGCCTGCATGTCGGATACGGCCCATGGAGGCTATTTATCTGGCCCGCTGCCAGCCGCCTCCATCTGAACATAAACATTCCCCTCACAATCCCTCCAGCTATCAGCGACAGGAAGAGTGGAAGCACAGGGATCGCTCACTGATCAATCACCTTCTAGGATTCATCCCGACCACTAGAGATGAACCAATCGTAGGCCGCCTCTCATCCACACCCAGGAAGGTCCCCACTCGGGCTGCCGCGCACTTGTCATTGTGTGGCCGCGGCAAGTAGTTGAAGCAGCTACACCTCCCCATGGTCCCGATTTCTAATCCTGGTCAGGACTGGAGATGAATGTTGCCACCACTAGATGAAGCCTCAGCCTCAGCTGGTTATGTCTATCCTGATGGTGTATATAGATATTTGACCTTTTTCTTTTTAAAAGAGGCCCCCGCAGAGGGTGATATACAATGCATCACAATGCATCACAATGTTATCTAACTTTAAAGCTAAAGTTTGCTGATCTTCCTTTGGACAGTTTTTGGTTATCTGTTGCCAAGGAGTTCCCCATTCTGGCCAACAAAGCTATTTTGACATTGCTCCCATTTTCAACCACATATCTATGTGAGCTGAGCTTCTCAAGCTTGACTGAGATAAAAACTAAAAACAGAGAGAGACTGAGAACTGTTTAGGAAGAGCTTCGTGTGTGTCTTTCTACCATTCCTGCCAGGATATCCCTTTTGTGTTCATCGAAACAGGCCTAGGTTTTACACTCAGTGAGTATAAATACATTTAGAAACTATATTATTAATTATATGTATAATATGTACTGTGTTAGAGTGTCATTTTGTGTCACACATTTGGGTAGGTGGTGTGCCCCAGGATTTTGTAAATGTAAAAAATGTGCCGCAGCTCAAAAAGGTTGACAATCACTGCATAGAGAACATCCCTCCTGGTTCACCTGTGTCCTTAAAGATAAGCGTGTTGATATAGTAACAGGGAAATGACCAGTGGTGCACCCATTTACAAAACACTAGGGAAAGGGAGTTTTTACACACACACACACACACTACTTTCTTCAGTGAAAGCCAAAGGTTCCTGCATAAAGTCTTTTGAAAACTGAGATATGACATACAAAAAAGCATAAATTTTCCTGCTGACCAAATACAGTTTGCCCAGCCCCCAAATATTGCAGAAGTTACTTATTAGTATTAATTATTCCTTTAAGAAAATCTGAGAGGAATCTAACCAAATCTAGGAAAAAAGTAATGGCATCTAACGAGCGCATGTCATTCTATTTTTGGAAAATACCAGATTTAGGAAGACTCACTTTATTCAATGAGTATGAAATGCATTTTTGGAAAAAAGATCAAATATCAACCACTTGCTTCTTGCAACACTGTGTCTTCCTTCTTGATTTCCATAGCTTCTTTGTTGCCATTAAGGCAGGCCCCTTAGACTATTTTATTACTGATAATTCTCTAAACCCTAAAAACAGTGTCAGTGCCTGTCTCACAGATGTTTAATAAGTATGTAAAAACTAAATGAATAAATCTCTCAGACATTTTTTTTAACATTATTATTTGAAATTTCTTCTTTTTTTTTTTTTTTTTGGTAGTTTTCCAAAGTTGGAAACGGGGAGGCAGTCAGACAGACTCCCCCATGCGCCCGACCGGGATCCACCCAGCATGCCCACCAGGGGGCAATGCTCTGCCCATCTGGGGCATTGCTCTATTGCAACCAGAGCCATTCTAGCACCTGAGGTAGAGGCCACAGAGCCATCCTCAGCACCTGGGCAAACTTTGCTCCAATGGAGCCTTGGCTGCGGGAGGGGAAAAGAGAGACAGAGGAAGGAGAGGGGGAGGGATGGAGAAGCAGATGGGTGCTTCTCCTGTGTGCCCTGGCCAGGAATTGAACCCGGGACTCCTGCACACCAGGCCGACACTCTACCACTGAACCAACGGGCCAGGGCTGAAATTTCTTCTTAATCTCTCCTGCCCAATCTATAGCTCATGTCTGGGCTTTTCTTTACTCACTCTCCCCAGTAACCAACAATGAACATGGTAATGACCTTGATGCTTGGATTCTCTCAGTGCCATATTTTTAATCATATGTATGAGATTTCACCCTGAGTGTCAAAACTTCAGACTTAACAACTATAAAATTGAATTTATCATTTTCTTTGTTAAATTTGATCATCTTCCAGGATTGCCTATCAACCATTTGTGATTTTATTTACCCAGTTGCTCAAACCAGAAACGTAATCTTCATTTTTTATTTATTTCTACATCTCACAAACAATAAATTCTCCCTAAAACAAGAAAGAGGTTAAACCATACCTAATTTCTTCTTATCCTCATTGCCATCAACCAGTGCAAATCAGCATGGTCTCCTTTTTGGATTACTGCTTCAGCTTTCTAACTGGCTGACTGCACACTGATTAGCATCCTCCAACACAACCCCTCCCAAATGATAATCTGCTCACAGTTGTTGGCCTATTGAAGACTGTCATGGTTCTATTGTAGGATGAAATTCAAAGTTCTTATCATGACTAAAAATCTTTGTACTTCTCTCATATTTTTCTCTTTAGCCTCACTTTTCTCTACTTCACTTCTAGAGAATTTTGTTATAGAAACTAAACTTTAAATAAAGATTTTAATATTATGCTATTCTCTCTCATCTCTAGATCCCTGAACACATGCTATACTCTTTGTTTGAGAATTATTTCTCCTCTTCTTTCTCATATCCCTAAACCTAATCCTTTCTTAAACTAAAATCCCCAGGTTTTAGTTTTGGTATTACTTGATTTGGGAATATTTTTTATGATCAGAAAATGTGAGGGCAGGAATATTTTTCTGTTGACTGGTAAAGTGTACATACATTGTAAGTGCTCTATAAATAGATTTAAATGCATGAATGAATGATGGAAGATATACAGCAAAATGCTCATTTTGATTACATTTGTGCAGTCTGATTAAATATTTTATAATATCTTACCTTAGGCTTTTCCATTTTAACTAAATATTTTCAGTTAACATCTTGTGATGGTTAGTTTTCTATGTGTCAACTTGTCTGGGATAATGCATGCCCAGATAGCTGGTAAAACATTCTTTCTGAGTTTGTCCATAAGTGTGTTTCTGGAAGAGATTAGCATGTGAATTGGTAGGATAAGGAGAGAAGATCTTCCTCACCAACGAGGATGGCCATTCATTCAATCTGTTCAGGCCCTGAGTAGAACAAAAAGGTGGAGCAAGAGTCAATTTGTTATTTGTTTAATGTGGGACATACATCCTGTGCTTGAATGAGGGTGTTCCTGGCTCTTGGGCTTCAGATTTAGACTAAGTTATAGTCTCAGCTTTCCCGGTTCTCCAGTTTGCAGACAGCAGGTCAAGGGACTTCTCTGTACTAATCCTCTTTCTATAATAAATGGGGCATGTTTTATAATAAATTTGTGTGTGCGCGTGTGTTTCTCTCTTTCTCTCCCTTTGTGTGTGTGTGTGTATATATATATATATATAATAGCTTAATATGATTACATATATATTAGATACTTAATTTCTCTGAAAAACAACTTATTTATAGATCTCCTATTGGTTCTGTTTCTCTGGAGCACCCTGACTAATACAAATGTATTATATTTCTTAACTATTGATTAACCCAGATATAACATTTCTGCTTGCTTCAGGTTTTTAAGTTGTATAGTAAGGTGAAGCAAACTACAATATTTGTTTTTATACCTATGTGAGCTAATTATATTTTAAGGCATCATTTGTTCTTCTTACTTTCAACCTAATTTAAAAATATTTAGGACTCTTTTTTCAGCTGGAAAGGAACCTTTGCATATATATATATATATATATATATATATATATATATATGAATCCCAACATATTATAGTATTCTTTATTTAATTTTTGAATGCTTTATAAAAAATAAAATTTACTTTATACTCATCCTTTGAATGGTATCATGGAAATGTCCATCATCAGTTTATTTACTAGTCTTATAAAGAAACTTAATATATTATTTTCTACTTTTGCAAGCCACAAGTAATAAAAGAATATTTGCTGAAAACTTAGCTGTCCTAAAATTTTACTCTGCTTGGTGTGTTAATATTTTTTAGAATTACCTGATCATAAAAATTACCTTTATTTTAAATCTCCTTAAGTTGTCTATCAACACATTTAATTTTGCCTACTAAAAGCTTGGCAACTGAATGAACTTTCAAAATATTACTAGCTGACAAGCATATCCTTTGTCAAATAAAAAAGTCAAGTTATATACCATCATTGACCATATATGATCAGCATAGTTTTACCCTGATACAGTGTAATGCTTAAAAGTATCTGTGATCTAGCTTAGATTACTCAATTTCTCACTAAAACTATTTATTTATCTATAGACTATCGATACTTTTCTACTTTATTATATTTTTGTAAGAATTAAATAATGTGATTTATTTAAAATAATACATACATTTTACATAATTGGCATTTAATAAGTTTCATTTCTAAGTCATTAGAAATATCCTACCAATTATTTCCAGTAAGAGTTTGTGTGTGTGTGCATGTGTGTCTGTGTGTGTGTGTGTTTATTCTGTTTTGTGGAATGGTCTACATTTGTAATGTCCTCTCCTTCACGTCTATAAAGGCTTAAATTTTCTCTAATGCTTTACTAGTGCTTTGTAAGATCTTAGAAGGAGTAGCCACCCATCATTCTAGATGTATATAGAAAATTGTATTAACCAAGTTTTTCAGTTTTCAGTTATTACTGTTTTAAATCACTTTGTTTAGAAAATATACAGAAACTTCCTGTTAGAATGTTGATTCTAGTTGTGATTAGGCACAACATTAACTCAGTTTACCAGACTGCCATTTGGAAAAGTACCTCTGTAGTAAATTAATTGGTACTCTAGTATTCATGTATCCTCAGAAATGTCTTACTTTATCCAGGAAAAAATTCCTTAGATTTAATTTGTCATCTAATAAAGATTTTGGATTAATATACTTACCCAATTAAAGTAACTCACTTTCTCAAAATAAGTGGAATTACTCAGACTCTAGTCAGATTTGAAAGCCCATTATTATGATTTATTTCAACGTTTATGGAAAACCTATAATGCACTAGGCAAGCCAGAGTGACACAGTTCTGCAGTGATACCAGCAATTATTCAGGTTAAACTAGTTTTGTTACATATATGCCAAAGCCCAATTTTTAAGCACGGATAACTTCATTTTACTTATTTGAAACTCAAAGTCACAGAGGACATTGTGCACATACAATCAAAAGCTTTAAAAAGTTCAGTTGTGTGCTCGCTATCTGTGACAAGCTTCAAGAGCTTGAAAAGGAAGACTGCTGACAAAGCAGAGAATACGGGTACACTTCTTCTCAAACAATAACCCGCAAATGAAAGAAGAAACTAAAAATTCAACCAGAAATAAACCCTGATTGTTCTCCTGTCATCCTGTCACCTACATGAAACAGCTGCTACAGCAAAGACAGACACAGCAGCTGTTGCTACTGAAAGTACTAATGCTAAAGCTACTCACAAAGTATTTTTTTTAATTTTTATTAACATAAAACTGGGCTGACATGTTTCATCAGTTCGCTGACAATGCCCATCTCTATTAGGCACTTTACAGAGCCCTCGCCAATGTCACCGTTTCATCTGGTTTTGTATTCATATTATTTTATGAATATATTGGCACCCAAGCTACCTCTCCAATGTCGTGTGTTATGTCAGTGAAGAACATCATAAATACACTCTTCTCACTGAGACAAACCTAAATGTGTCCAAATATGAATTCGTAGGTAAAAGAGGAGAAAATACGCTTGCCTTTATGTTTTCAATGCCTTCACAAACAGCTAACCCTGCAGGTACTTTCCAAAGAGAGAGACACAGCAAAGAGAAATATTTAAAACAAGCAAACCAACAACAACAAAAAAATGAAACCTGAAAATCCAAAGATGAGGTATAGAAAAATTCAGACCTCAGCTCTTATAACTCAAGTTACTATTCTTCAATTTATTTATCTGTGAAGTACCTTAGGCGTGGAATGCCCTTCCATCTCTTTTGAACTTGGTTACTTCTAATCGTTCATATACATTCTTCAGATGAAATGACACATCCTCTTTCACGTTCCATTTGACTGAGTTAAATAAAGTTTTATCTATACTCTATTAACTTCTTATATATACTTTTATATATCTACTATTTTATAAACCTCTGAGGGCATAAGCTTGATTTCTTTATTTGGTAATTCTAACACTTAGTTCAGAGCCCTTATTTAACCAAGTTTAATAAATATGTGTTGAACGAACGAATGAGATAAACATCATCTCAATAGAAATTAGCAAAGGAGAAACTGTTATTTCCTTTAGAGTGAACTGAAATATATAGCTTAATATAGGGAAGATTTTTGTACTGCAAGTTTGAGATTTGGAGCAAATAGATATACATATAGAATACATACAAATCAAATTGATATTTTATTGGAAAAACTCGGTGCATTTTTGTTTTCCATATGCGTAATAGAGTCAGTTTTGCATATCACGTTTTTACTGTTTATAAATTTGAACTATGTTCAGAAGAAAGCAATCAGAATAGAGAGAGGATTTGGAATTATAATAAGATTTGATGTCACTTATGATTTTTATTTATTAATAGATGAATTAACGAATTTATTTTAAATTAAATTTAGTGGAGGACACTCATTAACATAATTATAAAGGTTTCAGGTGCCCAATCCTATTACACATCTCTTTACGTTGTATTGTGTCTTCAACCCCCAAGCCAAGTCTTTGTCCAATACTATTTATCCCCCTCCAGGGGTAATCTTTTTATAAAAACCACCCACTTTTGCAGTGCTGGTCAACCTGGTCCCTACTGCCCACTAGTGGGTGGTCCAGCTTTCATGGTGGGCCAATCACGGTGCCGTTTGGTTAATCTGCTACGCCCACCATGAAAGCTGAAACGCCCACTAGTGGGCGGTAGGGACTAGGTTGACCAGCACTGCAAAAGTGGGAGGTTTTTATAAAGAGTTTGATGACCCCTGATACCCTTCTCTTCCTCTCCACCCACCCTAACAATCACCACACTGTTGTCTGTGTCCATGAGTTATTTATTTATTTTTATTTTTGATTTTTGTCCTTTTTTGCTTAATCTCTCCACCCTCCTTACCCCCTCACCTCGCCTCCAGTTCCTTAAGGGCTGTCAGTCAGTTATCTAACTTTAACATTTAAAACAGATGTCTCAGTGAAGGAAAAGACTAGAAAAAGAAGTAGTAGATAAAAAAGAATGAACGACACAATTCAACCTAAGACTTGAACAATGGATGTTAACATTTAGTAAAATCCAAAGATGGAATGAGATAATCTGAAAAATAGCAAATCACTTGTCAATGAAGATATTGAAATACCTGGTAGAGGTAAATTGAGCATTAAATGGGATGAAAGGGAGCTTAATTTTACAGACCCGCTAAATTTCATAATGCTTATTTTCTAGTTAACAAAGTTATAATAAGGCTATTAGGGATTAAATTTCAGAGCATATTTTAGTCCCACCCCCATATCAGTGCTTTATAGATACATTATTGATGCTTCTTATCATAAAATCAGTTAAGCTGTGGGAAATTCCAGGCTTCTATTCAGTTTCCTGGAATCAGGAGTTAAAATACAATTTCTCCAGAGCAGGGGTCGGGAACCTATGGCTTGCGAGCCAGATGTGGTTCTTTCGATGGCTGCATCTGGCTCGCAGACAGACCTTTAATAAAAAAATAATGTTAAAAATATAAAACATTCTCATGTATTACAATCCATTTATTTCCTACCACTCATGTTCATGCTTGTGGGTGGCTGGAGCCAATTAGACCTGTCCTCTGGGACAACACCAAATTTTTATTGGATAATGTGTAACTACACGAGTCGTTGTAAGGCTCTCACGAAATTACATTTTAAAATATGTGGTATTCATAGCTTTCTCAGCCAAAAAGTTTTCCGACCCCTGCTCTAGAGTTTAACTTATTGTTTTTAATAACGTGGGACTTAGCACTTTTATAGTTAGTGTATAACTCTAGCTAATATCTCAAAATCTTTCTCTACAAATGACATTGTATTTTGTGGCATCTTCCAACCTTGAAGTGTCTGCTCCGTTTCATTGTACAAGAAGTCCTCCTCGTTCAACATACCAAGAAAAAAATAAAATAAAATAAAATGCATCTGGATTGGAAGGAAGTATTAAAATTGTCTTTGTTCTCAGATGATATGCCTGTCTAGGTAGAAATTTAATGAAATCTATTAAAAAGCTACTAGATATAATAAATGAGACTAGGAAGTTGGTAAAATATTTTACCATAGACAATTGCATTAAAATATATAATAGTTATGTATCTGCAAAATACAAGGTTAGGCAAAAGTAAGTTTACAGTTGTGAGAATGCAAAACAGTTTATTCTTGTATTATTATTTATTAATTATGGTATTATTTTCCACACAAGCAACTGTAAATCTACTTTTGCCCACCTTGTACAGGTAGGGCCTTAATACTGCAAACTTCAAAACACTACAGAATGAAATAAAAGAGACCCCAATTACAGGACAGATAACCATGTTCACAAGGAGAAACCTCAACACTGTTAAAATGTTAATTATCAATGCAATTGCAATTAAAATCCCAGCAAGCTTCCTTTTAGAAATTGATAAGATACTAAAATTCATAAAAAAGTGCAAATGATCTAAAATAACTAAAAGAATTCAGAAAAAAAAATTAAGTTTGGCAGATTAACCATTACATGGTTTGACTGATAACTTGGATACACTCAAGGTTTCCTAGCAATGCTTAAAGACAACCAATGATAATATTGAAGTTATAGTGGGTCAAAGATGTCCAAATAAGAAAATGTTAAGATAAATGTGGTCGATGAGAAAAACAGAATATCAAGATTAAATACATGGTTATATTAATTAATACAGTGCACATCACATAGATAAACATATACACCAAAGGAATAAAACAGAAACCTGCAAAAAGACACATGAACATATATAGAGTTATCTGCATATGACAGAGGAAGAATAAAAATACAATGGGGGAAAGATGACCTTTTAAATAAATGTTGGGACATGAGGCTATTTCTCTTTCTTTAAAAAAATTAATTATATTCTTACCTCACAGCTCATTGAAACACATTCCAAATAAATTAAAAAGCTAAGTCTAGGCCCTGGCAGGTTGGCTCAGCGGTAGAGCGTCGGCCTGGCGTGCGGGGGACCCGGGTTCGATTCCCAGCCAGGGCACATAGGAGAAGCGCCCATTTGCTTCTCCACCCCCCTCCCTTCTTCCTCTCTGTCTCTCTCTTCCCCTCCCGCAGCCAAGGCTCCACTGGAGCAAAGATGGCCCGGGCGCTGGGGATGGCTCCTTGGCCTCTGCCCCAGGTGCTAGAGTGGCTCTGGTTCTGGCAGAGTGACGCCCCGGAGGGGCAGAGCATCGCCCCCTGGTGAGAAGAGTGTCGTCCCTGGTGGGCGTGCCGGGTGGATCCCGGCCGGGCGCATGCGGGAGTCTGTCTGACTGTCTCTCCCCGTTTCCAGCTTCAGAAAAATACAAAAAAAAAAAAAAAAAAAAAGCTGAGTCTAAAACAATGTGGAAAATGAACATTTTATATTCATAAAAAACACATAATAATTTTTAGTCTCAGGGATTGGGATTCATGTGTTGGACACACACACTCATAAATATCGACAACTATAGAAGCTATTGCTGAATTTAATTACATTTAAATTGAAATGATAACAGAGAAGAGAAAGTGTAAAGTCTCAGGAAAGCTGACACTGGCCAGGCCTTACTATATAGGTTCACTTAAAGATAACCTAGACCAGCAATTTTCAACCTTCTTCATCTCATGACACAACACAAAATAATTACTAAAATCCTGCAGCACTACCAAAATATATATTATCTTTTTTGCCAATTTGACAAAAAACATAGGTATAATTTTGATTCATTCACACCAGACCACTATTGTTGTGTTGTTAGTTTTTATTTGACAACCTAAGGAAAGAGAGGTCAGTGTCCCTGACTAACTAGTCAGGTACTGCATTTTTAAAATTCTTGTGGCACACCATTGTGCCTGCTATGACACACTACACTGGATGACAACTGCTGACCCCCACAATAAAAAATCAAACCAAATAGAAACCAATAAAACTTGTGAAGAGGCAATTGTCTTTCATGAATGAGAAAACTTCAATAGGGATAATCATATGAAACAATGTTCAGCCACAACAGTTATCAGAAAAAAGCAAATTAAAATTGTGAGAAGTATGTGTGTATATGTTATATACACTTGAGTCCTCATAGACTCCTGATGACCCTGTGAATGAGTGATGTCCATAGTGTCCTGTTCTCAAGAGGCTTACCCAGCTCATGCAGACTCATGCATATGAAAACAATTTGTCTCACATTTTATCTTCCTCTCTTCCTGCTGCCTTTTATTTTTCTGCTTTATTGTTTTATACAAAGAGCCCTACCTTTCCAGGTTTTGTCATTTTTGGATTCAGCCAATATTTTGGGTTTAATTTTCTCTAGGACCTACTTATTTTTTTGTCTTCTGGAGATCAAAGGTGTCCCTAGAGTTCTCTTCCAACACCATATTTTAAATGAATTTAAATGAAATTTATGTTTTTAATTTTATTATGTTTTCATTTTTGTCTATCTTACTGTTCAACGTTCACATCTGTACATAGTAATTTGAAATAGAAGGATGTGGATGATCTTAGCCTTGGTTTCTAATGACACATCTTTACTCTTGGTTGATCTTGCCTAAATTCCTCATTGCCACCCTTCAAGACTCACCTTCTCTTGATTTCTTGACTGCGGTCTACATTTGAATTGATCAACAAACCAAGGTAAGCAAAAATCTAACAATTTTGACATTTTCATTGTCTATGTTAAAGTTGCATATTTCTTCTATAGTTATGTTTTTTGTCCTCTTGATGTTCAAATGCAATACTGCTTTGGCACATTCTTCTTTCACTTTCATCCGAAGTCGTTTCAAATATTGCCACATTCTGTCAGTAGGTTGGTGTCATCTGAATATCTTACATTGTTGATATTCCCTACTCCTTTTAAGTTTTACCCATCTTTCTATATGATATGTTCTGGGCACATAAAGGGAGATACATTGCACCCTTGTCTGCCACCTTTGCTTCTGTGTCTCTATATTCTGTCCTATGAGTAGCATCCTGTCCATGACATAGGTCCTAAATCAGAGCATGTAAGTGCTGAGGCATGTCCATTTCTTTCTGAGCAACCCACAGCTCTTTATAAAGCTTTGCTGTAGTCTGTAAAACATAGACTAACCTTCTGAAATGCTTTGGAGCACTAGAGTATCCAGCAAATGTTTACAATTAGATTTAGAGTGCCTCTTTCTTTTCTGAATCCCTTTTGAGCACCCAGCATTCCTTGCTCCATATATGGTAGAAGTCATTTTTGTATCACCTCAGGCATCAGTTTCTTTTCATGGGATAATTTGAGCAATGGTCTTATAGTTACTGCATTCCTTGATATCACCTTCTTGAAAATTGGGATTTATATTTGATGTTTCCGATCTCTAAGCCACTGTTTTGTTTTTTTGTATTTGTTAACATATTCTTGTTAGGAGTTTAGCAGATTCAGTCTCTGTGACTTGAAATATTGATATTTCCTTCACTAACCCATTTATACCTGGTACTTTATTCTTAATACATTTTTGGTTTTATTTTAATTCCTTAATGTTTAGAAGTAATTTTTTTAATCTTTAAATTTTATTTTTTAATTAAGTTTACATTTAATATTAATTTGTATTATTTTCAGGTGTATTGCCTAATGGTTAGACAATCATATAATTTTCAAAACATTCCTATAATATTTCCAGTACCAAATTCACATTAAATACAGTTATTTCAATATTATTAACCATATCCCCTATGCTGTACTTATATGTTCCTGTGACTATTTTGTGACTATTCATCTGTACTTCTTAATTCCGACACCTATAAATATTTTACCCGGTACCTCAAACCCCCTCTCTTCTAGCAACAATCCAACTACTTTCTCTGAGTTTGTTTCAGTTGTGTTTGTTCATTTATTTTGTTCTTTACATTCTACATATAAGTGTAATCTTCTTTATTATATGCGGCTTAAGTGTCTGTTTGTTGCCGATAGCTTATTGGTTGCTTGTGTAACTGTACTAGCCAATGGGGTGAAGTTGCCACGGCTGAATGCAAATTGAGCGGGTCAGGGGGAAGGTGAACATTTGTTTGCATTGGCAATAATCTATTTTACATAAAAACTATGTCTTAACGTAATTTCTTTTAAGAATGCCTCCTAGAAAATACAGCACTGAAGAGGAGAGAAAAGGAGCTAAAGCTGCACAAAAACAGCTTTCTCGACAAAAAAAAAACCACTGAGCAGAGAAAGACAAGGCTTGCTTTAGTTGCAGAGCAAATGCGTCTTTCTCAGCAAAATGAGACTGATGAGCATAGAGAAGCAAGGCTTGCCTCAGATGCAAGACAAAAAAGCCTGTCTCGACAAAATGAGTCCCTTGAACAAAGGCAGCAGAGAAATGCAAAAAAATGACAGAGTAATGCTGACTGAAACGCAAAAAGGATTAAAACAGTTTCAAACGAAGGAACTTTAATTTTTGAGCATTCCTCTGGTGACATGAAAATTAAATGTGAACACTGTCAGTCCTTAAACTTCAAGTTAGAAACTAATTGATATGACCGTGGCAAGAAAGGATTTTCTCAATGTTGCAAGTATGGAAACATTGTAGTTCCACTAATTGAGAGTTATCCACCACTCTTGAATAAATTATTGACTAATCAGAAATGTTGTGTACAAAGAGATCTTTGACATGTGAATTAACATTTTATTATTTAAATCACCTTTATTTATTAAGCTAGCAGTGGCTCTTAAGAAATGTACTGCCAGTGGTTTTGTTTATTGCACTCTACTTTAAGCAATTAAGCAAGTAGAAGGGGGAAACCCCGTGGGGCACTAAGCAAAGGGGCGTCCTCACCACCTGCCCTGGGTAATTCAGTTTGAATTAGCAGACACCTTTGCACAAATCATTTATATTACAATTTATAATATCTAGAACAGCGGTCATTTCGTATGACCACCGGGCTTTCTAGTAATATCATAATTGTCTTCAACTGACTGACTCATTTCACTGATAATAATACCTTGTAGGTCTATCCATAATATCACAAATGGTAAGATTCCATTTGTTTTTATGGTGAATAATATTCTACTGTATATGTGTACCACCACTTTTTTTAATCCACTTATCTATTGACAGGCATTTAGATTACTTTTGTATTTTGGCTATTGTAGGTAATGCTGTAAGAACATAGGGTTACATATATTCTTTCTAATGAAAGTGCTTTGTATTTCTTCCAATATATACATAGAAGTGGAATTGCTGGATCATAAGGCAGTTCTATTTTTAATTGTTTGAGAACTCTGTTTTTCATTCAGGCTGCACTAATCTGCATTCCCACCAATAGTGCAAAAAGATATACAATATATAAGGTCTACCAGAAAGTTCTGTTCGTTTTTGGAATAAAACAAAATACAAATTCTTCTGACTTAATTCATGTGGCACCCATCTTGAATATTTCCACACCAATCCTATCTTCCGAATATGGTCCGAAATGGTTTGCTGAGCTGAATTAAGCCTTTCTGCGATCTCTGATGTTGTCAGAAAAGGATCTTTCTCCAACATGGTCTTAACAACATCGTCATCGATCAAAGATGGTCGCCCAGAACGTGGCTTATCAGAAAGGTTGAAATCACTTTTTTCAAATTTTTCGACCATCTTCTGCATGTCCTATCAGAAACTGTACCTTCACCAAACACTTTCAATAAATTTCTACATGCTTCTGTAGCATTTCTTCCTTGTTGAAATTCGTAAAAATACAGTGGCGTAAATGAACTTTATCAGTAGCCATGGGTACACTATTGCTTCACACATAAGACTAACATGAATCAACTTTGTTTTAGTTAATTTGCTACATCAATATGTATACATTAAGTGATAAAAATAGAGAGGCACACATGCGCCAAATAAACATGTGCTTACATGTCGAAACTTGTTGTGATAGAAACGGACAGAACTTTCTGGTAGACCTTATATAACTACTTATATAAAAAATAAAAAACATATATAATATTACTGTAGTATTTATAAGTTACACATAAACTAGATTGATTCTGTTAGAATGGAGGGGAACAGAAGGAAGAAATAATGAAACTAAATTTAGTACTTTAACATTTTATTTCTTTAAAAAATAAAGAAAGTATGTTTAATAGCAATTTTAAAATTTCTGTGATGGGTAAATGTTTGGCTATTGTGTTTATTTTCTTTTCTACAGGCATAAAATGTTTAGTATTTAAAATAAAAAGTAAAGTAAACAAACAATTGAATAGATAAGTATGTATTCCGAGAGAAAGATTTTTTAAAATGTAGACACTCTCTAGGAAAATACATTCACTAGACACTTGAGAAGACAATTCCAACTTTGACATAATTTATTGAGTGACAATTATCTCAACATTTTCCTGATTTAAGAAGGAAGATGTTGCTTATTTTAACCTGTGCCATTAGAAACAACATGAAAACATAGATAATACAGGGGCAAAACCCAAGATAGAATAGGGAAAATAATGGGATAAAGTGTATACAAATGTACAGATCTGAGAGTGTTAAACTCATTAGGCACTGATAATTTGAATAATGAAAGAAGCTAGTAGTCTTTGTTTCTCATATTTTATTGAGAATCAGCCAGACCTCTAAAGAGTCTTTTGTAGCTAAAATTTTAAAAAAGGTTATGAAAAAGGTTAATTTGAAAACCATGTATTATGGTACTTTATCTTTTGTGCTTGCACCTTAATTAACCAAAGAAAAAATTGTCCCTTGTAATTAGAGAAAGAAGGGCCAGAAGATTTTTTAAGATCAAAGGCCCTTTTCATACCAAATATTGGCTTTGGAAGATCCAAGAAAAATAAATGTAATCAATCATTATATTAGAAAGACTTTTAACTTTGTTCCATATGACATATTCATCAATATATTGGAAAAAAGTGCAAACAGTTTAACTGAACTATTAAACTCAAAACTAATTATAGAATAAATTTGTAGGTGGTTAATCTAAAATATCATTATCAATAGTTCAGGGTGAGAATGGAAGACATAATAAAAAATGCTCTATAGAGACTTGACCCAGTTTCATTCATGACCTAGATAACAATATGAAAAACATACTTTTAAATTAAGGATAAGATTAGATATTAAACCTTTGTAAATATTGGAGAAAATAATGATCACAAAACAATAATAAAATATTGGTATAATGTTTCAATATTTAACAAATATGGATCGGAAATAATTTGTACTAATATAACACTAAAGTATTCACTTCTTTGGTGGAACATATGTTAAAAACATATTAACCCTGTAATTCTGTTTATAAAAACCAGAAGGTGTGTTTGTTGATACACAAGTGTGTGTCAAATCTACTTGAACTCATATTCAATTGAAGGTTCAACTTAAGCACATTTTGAAAAACAGGATGGAAGTACTATATAAAAGAAAATGATATTTATGAAAAAAATATAATTCATTAGTGATACAAGGGTATTTGAAAATAACAGTAAACAGAATAATAATTTAAGAGAATGCTGATTATTTCATGCTACAAAGAAAGTCAGGATATAATAAAAAAGGTTTGATTGTAAGAATGAATGAGTTTGGAGATTAGATATTAAAAGTAGGAAGCTAGTACACTTCTCATGGCAGCTATAAGTAGAAAGCATTCTAAAATGATTTTTAATGACCTACACTCCCGTATATTATATACTCCTTGAGTCGGCGGGTCTTTTTAAGAAAAATAATAGTAAATTTCCATTTGAAGATAATATATAAATATACTTTAGCGGAAATGGAAACGCTTTACATTTCATCATTTATTTATATAAGTAGACATTTGACTCCATTATACTCACTTATTATAATAATATTCACATACATATTATGTTTGGAACCCTAAAAATTGAGTGCTTTGGTTTGCCCTGTAATCTGTCTTTGTGAGCAAGTACCTGCCTTGTAGACTTGTTATGATCTGAGCAGTGAAATTAAACAGTGATAAGAACCCAGGCTCTGGATTTTAATCTTGTCTCTACTTCTTACTAGTTATTCAAACTAGTCACAGAGTTGTATTTTATTATTCTGTGCCCTACATACTTATCTGTGAATTGAGGATAATAATAGTATTATCTTTTGAAGATACCTTAACTAAATTAGATAAAATGTATGAATATGTTTACAGCATATTTTGACATTTTACACAGTAAATTTTAACTACTATTCCTTTTTTTTTAATTTATTCATTTTTTTAGAGAGGAGAGAGAAAGGGAGAGAGGGAGACAGAGGAGAGAGAGATAGAGAGAGAAGGTGGGGAGGAGCTAGAAGCATCAACTTCCATATGTGCCTTGACCAGGCAAGCCCAGGGTTTCGAACCGCCGACCTCTGCATTTCCAGGTCGACACTTTATCCATTGCGCCACCACAGGTCAGGCTTAACTACTATTCTTAACTATTGCTTAGTACTATTATTATTATTTGATTAATATTACAATATTTTTCCTGTCTTGCATTTTATTACCATTATTCATCACAAGCATAGTGATAAGAAGTTTCAAATTTACTCTTTGTGTCTAGTCAGAGAACTGATTGTGTTTCCTTTGTCATTTTCTTATTCAGTTTGTTGTTCTTGTAATACCTTCGACTCTACCTACCACATTATCTTAGGCACAAGCCTTAAAATATCCCAGCTGGTCAATGCACTCAAGTGATCTTATTGCTGGTCCCTCCAAAACTTCAGCTCTTTGTAGCATTAGATTTGTTAAACACGTAAATCAGTAAAACATCATAAATTAAAGCAGGGGTCCCCAAACTTTTTACACAGGGGGCCAGTTCACTGTCCTTCAGACCGTTGGAGGGCTGGACTATAAAAAAATCTATGAACAAATTCCTATGCACACTGCACATATCTTATTTTAAAGTAAAAAAACAAAAAGGGAACAAATACAATATTTAAAATAAAGAACAAGTAAATTTAAATCAACAAACTGATCACTATTTCAATGGGAACTATGCTCCTCTCACTGACCACCAATGAAAGAGGTGCCCCGTCCGGAAGTGCGGCAGGGCCGGATAAATGGCCTCAGGGGGCCGCATGCGGCCTGGGGGCCGTAGTTTGGGGACCCCTGAATTAAAGGAAGCTATATTCACCTATGTTAAAAAATAAAGAGCAAATTTTCTATGAAATTTTGTTCATATATCTTCACCTGGAAAAATACTTTATTAGCAAACTTAAGAAAATTAATAAGGTTGATGATTTCAGATAACCCAGGACAACATAAGAAAGTGGTGGAATCAGAGAAATGATTTTTCAATCTTCAGTATCCCTATGTAAAATATACTCTTTACTTTCTGAAGTGTTCAGTGACAGAAATAAATACCCATTATGTGTCATTCATTATGTGTCTTAAAAAGTTAATTATAATTGAGTCCAAGTATAACATATTCAAAATGTACCTCTCTTATACTTGTACATTTTAATCCTTGTGTGTAATTGTGTATTAGTATTTTCCAGTTAAATTAACCAATTAAGTTTATGTGTATATATCATAAATATAGACATATAAATATAGATATAAAGAGAGAGGAGAGAGGCTGATTTATTATAAGAAATTGTGTCCTGCGATTGTGGAGGTTGACACATTTCAAGATCTATATTCGGCAGCTTGAGACTTGAAGAGACAATGGTGTAGTTCCAGTACAAAGGCTTGAAGCTTCAAGATTCCAAAACAGTAAATGTTTCAGTTCAAATCCAATGACCGTAAAAAAAATAATCTGATGCATCAGATCAAGGCAGTTAGGAGGGAAAAAATTCAGTCCTACCTTTGGAAGTGCTGACATTCTAGTTCTATCTTTGCTTTCAAATGATTGAATGGGGCCTGGCCAAATTAAGGAGGGCAAATTGCTTAATCAGTTCACCCACTGAAGTGTTAACCTTGTCTAGAAACACCTTCATAAACACTCGTAGTAGAATGTTTGAACAATGGTCTGGACAACACCTAGCCTGAAAAGTAGACACATAAAACTAACCAGTACCTTGCATATATGTAATAAAAATAATAAGAAATATTTATGTCAATTGAATGTGAGCAGAGCTGAAAAAAATCCTAAAATTAAAATTATTGATAAAGTTTTTTGTCTTATTTCTCTTTCACTTCATCCTCTTTGCTTTTTTTTTCTTCAACAAAGTTTATTAAGATACCACTAGATCTAAAGATACATAGATAAATAGCACCTAATATTATACTCTAAATTAGATGAATATGATAAGTATTAAGAAAGGCCACAAATTGCTATAGAATCTCAGAAGAAAAAGAATCTAAATTTCTGGGGATATCAAAGTGTTTTTCTTAAGTAAATGTCATACCAGTTGCAGTTTAAAAGATGGTTTTATGTTTATAAATTATCCTAGATGCATAAAAAAGTAATTAAAAACAAAAGAAACAGATAGAAGGTATTATTTCGTCTGTTTAGAAAAAACTAGATTGCTCTATATATATGTGCTAAAGAGCTTTTCATTTTATGCAAACGAGTGTGAACTTATCCTATACCCAAGTGGAATGTTGAAGAATTTTAAAGTAGAGAATTATTATAATTATGCTTTTTAAAAATATCCCTCTGGCTGTGGGGTGGAGAAGTGGAGAATAAATTGGAAAGCATGTTAAAATTAAAGGCATATAAAATGTGAATTTTTTTCTAAAGGATATTGCAACAGCCAAGGCAAGAAAGTTAAAGCAAAGATGGCAATAAATAATAGCGAAGAAGAGACAGAACTAAAACACATTTGCATGAAAGCACAAGGACTAAGAAGTAATATTAAAGGAAATGAACATTTCTTGGTGACCCATGTTTCTGGTTTGAGCAACCAAATTGATCTTGGAGACTTCTACCAAAATGAAGAACACAGGGAAAAGAAAGATTTTGAATGTTAGGTAACTAGTTCAATGATGGACACTTGAACTAATTACTGTAACTTGTAAGCCAGTAAGATGACGTGAGCCTATTGGAAATCACCACATTATTTGGAATTATTACTATGGGTAAGGTTCCTGAGGAAAAATGTACAAAATAACAAGAGGGGAGACCAAGAGCAGAAATCTAGGGAACACCAAGTTTTACAGAAAGTTTCACAACAGAAGCCCACAGAGAACTGAGAGGAAGAGTTAAGAGATGTAAGAAATGCATAAAACAACAAGAAAAGTGATAGAAAAGGTAGGAAAGTGTTTCATAGTAAAAGTGGTAGACATCTTGGAAGTTTCAAGAAAGAAGATGACTAAAATCAAACGTTGAAACTGTTTTAGGGACACTATTTATCATCTTAGTAAGATGTTGGCATAGATGTGTTAAAGATTATGCCAATATATAGAGAGTCAAGATTGGGGAGTAAGAATAAGGAAGACAGGAAAGCTTCATTTTGTTGGGAATGAAAGAGTTAAAGTTAGGGAGTAAAATAAAGTTGAGAAAGTTTTCATTAAAGATAAAAGAAAGATCAATAAAATCTATTTTCAGCCTATCTTTTTCCTCTCCTCTCACATCAGTGGGCTCTGTGAGTCAGAGGAACCATCTGCCTTCTGGTTAATTCTGCCTCTGGATTCTCAGGTTAATTTTTCACATTTTCCAGCACATTCAAATTATTTTACTCAGTACTCAGTAATGCATTGGTACCAATGCTCTGTCTGATAATAATGAACAATTCTTGATACAAAATAGATCATAGCAACAAATTTACTTTCTTAGCAATATTGATATTTGAGTTAATTTGAATATTCTGTGTAAATAAAAAAAAATCTGAATAGATAAAACATAAGGTTTTGGTTATTTGTGACCAGATAGTTGCTGGTATTGTGTCATTCCAAACTGATGTAGCAGGTGCATCTTGAGTCTCTAGGGAGGCAGAGAATGGAAGTTAAAGCAATAATGGTTTTGTTGTTATTACTTAAATAATGGAAATAGAACTGTTTGCCTTGCTTCTAAACAGCTATGGACACCTTTAGTTTAACTTCATTTTGGACTGGTTTAATCACTTTTTTTCTTATGCACTTACCCCTCCACACCTCTTTTTTTGGGGGGTGCTCACGTAATTAAATCATGTATAAAAGAGTGTTTAGTTTTTTTGTTTTTTTTTTCATTTTTCTGAAGCTGGAAACAGGGAGAGACAGTCAGACAGACTCCCGCATGCGCCCGACCGAGATCCACCCGGCACGCCCACCAGGGGCGACGCTCTGCCCATCCTGGGCGTCGCCATGTTGCGACCCTCCTGGGTGTCGCCATGTTGCGACCAGAGCCACTCTAGCGCCTGGGGCAGAGGCCACAGAGCCATCCCCAGCGCCCGGGCCATCTTTGCTCCAATGGAGCCTTGGCTGCGGGAGGGGAAGAGAGAGACAGAGAGGAAGGCGCGGCGGAGGGGTGGAGAAGCAAATGGGCGCTTCTCCTATGTGCCCTGGCCAGGAATCGAACCCGGGTCCTCCGCACACTAGGCCGACGCTCTACCGCTGAGCCAACTGGCCAGGGCCAAGAGTGTTTAGTTTTTAAAGCACGGTTTGCAAACAAATCAGTCCCAAAATGAATGGAGTAAAACATTTCCACTCCAGTAATCACTTTTGCCATTACATAGCATCTATTTATTTATTTATTTATTTATGCCAATAATAGATACTGGTCAATGAATAAAAATTTTAGCTTTCTCTTTTATAATGTTGGATACATTTCTTCCCCATTAGAGGAAGTAATTTATTTCCACCTAGGAATTATAAATATAGTGGAAACTTTTGCATATGTTTATCAACAAGACCTGCCATCTTACATTATACCATACTGGAGAGACCTAAGCTTCTAATATTACATACTCTGCCATTCTGGAATCCAGGAGTGGGAGTATTTGAAATCCAGGGAATAAAAATTGTCTCTTTATGGGGGATCTTGGCACAGAGTGTGAACTGAGCCAATTTGGTGGTGATACTCATTCTTCTGATATACTTGTTTAGATTATATTATTTTGTCTTTCAAGTTAGTTTAGTTTAGAACTTTGGTTGCTATGATACTGTTGCAAAGGCATTTTGATTTATATTTAGTGCTTAGAATATTCATGAAAGAAAAAACTTTAGCCTTTATGTGCATACTAGTTCAATGTACAGTTTGTGAATAGCAGTAATTTAGGAGAAGAAATACCATATGCTGTTATTCTATAAAAAGCAAGAGGTATATCTGAGAAACCCACTTCACCAGAAGTCTTAGCTACAATAGACAAAAGAATGCTCTTACATCTGGTTTTTTTTTGTTGTTTTTTTTTTTTGTATTTTTCTGAAGTTGGAAACTGGGAGGCTGTCAGACAGACTCCCGCATGCACTCCTGACCAGGATCCACCCAACATGCCCACCAGGGGGCGATGCTCTGCCCATCTGGGGCATTGCTCTGTTGCAACCAGAGCCATTCTAGCGCCTGAGGCAGAGGCCATTGAGCCATCCTCAGTGCCTGGGCCAACTTTGCTCCAATGGAGTTTGGCTGCCAGAGGGGAAGAGAGAGACAGAGAGGAAAGAGAGGGGATGGGGTGGAGAAGCAGATGGGTGCTTCTCCTGTGTGCCCTGGCCGGGAATCGAACCCAGAACTCTTGCATGCCAGGCCGATGCTCTACCACTGAGCCAACCAGCCAGGGCCGTACATCTGTGTTTTTTTTTAAAGATAGTTATTACATAGGACTCAGAGTGAATTAGAGTAGGAGATATTACCAAAGCATTGAAGTTTATCCTTATACTACATCAAAAGAAAATATATTATTTTAAATAAAAACTGGTAAAGCATTACAAATTAGATAATAGGCTCACAATTTAAGTAGAATTTTAGTGGTAAAACCATTCCTTATGAATATACTAACGAATCAAATTTTAACTAAAAAAACTTGTTTGACTCTACCTCTTTTAGAAGAATAGCTATAGAAAAGTATGAAAATTATTGACTGGCCACACAATTTCTCATTTTCTTGAAAGAGGTACCATTTTAATGTCATATAGTCAGTTAAGAAATTTAATTATAGAGTAGTTAAAACACCAATGCAAAAAATAAATCACAATAAAGAATTGGAGCAGAACAGCTAAAATTATGCATGAATCACATTTAGATTTGATTTTGGCTTTAAAATAAAGACATTTGAATAAAAAAGAACAAATTTTTAAGTTTTATTCTAGCCTACAATCTAGTGTTCATAGTAAGTATGTACAAAACCAAAATGAATAAAATAGAGAAGGTATATTGCTGAAAAAGTTCTTAACGTTTATTTTATTATAAAATAATAAGAAAAATTCATATTCACTTTATTTTAAAATGCCAGTTACAAGCTGTGGTGCAAATAACATTTTAATATATTATAGTACCCATATATAATTTAGGAAAGTCATAAGTAATCCTTAATGGGAAAAATAATATTTTCACTCTGAAATATCTGTTTCAGCATCAAGAATTCCTCTACATAAATAAAAGTAACTATATAAAAATATGAGTTGTACTTAAAAAGAAAAATTAACAACTTAACTGTAGAGTAGCTAACAGGATATTTTGAACATAATATATTATATTTAAAAGAATAATTTACTCAAATGACATGCTGCTGCTGCAGAATTTATGATTATGTTTATTATTTATCAGAGTGATATTATGGGTTTTCTTTATCTGAATCCAATGACATGGAAGATTTTTCCATATTTCTTATAAATATGATTAATGAGTAATTTGCAACTCAGAGCAATAGCTTGCATGAATTGTTTGCTTTTGTAAAAAATAAATAGAAAGACCTGTAACACATTTTTTAAAGATTTTTTTTGGGGAGGCCATTGACTTAGCGGTAGAGCATCGGCCTGTCATGTGGAAGTCCTGGTTTAATTCCTATCAGGACACACAGGAGAAGCAATCATCTGCTTCTCCACCCCTCCCACTTCTCTCTCTCTCTCTCTCTCTCTCTCTCTCTCTCTCTCGTTACCTCTCTTGCAACCATGGCTTGAATGGTTCAAGCAAGTTGGCCCCAGATGTTTAGGATGGCTCCAGGTCCTGCCTCAAGGATGAAATAGCTGGGTTGCTGAGCAACGGAGCAGTGGCCTTAGATGGGCAGAACATTGGCCTTAAAGGGGGCTTGCTGGTTGGATCCCAGTGGGGGTGCATGTGGAAGTTTGTCTCTCTGCCTCTTTATCTTCCCACCTCTCACTTAATAAAATAAAATAAAATAAAATACAACAAAATAAATAAAATAATAAAAAAAGATTTTTTAAACTTTATGTATGTCTACTCTACTAAACAGTAAGAATTAAAGCTTACAATCTAATACTATAAATCTATATCATAAAGTAAATAAAGTTGCTTTATGTTACTCTTTAAATTAAAAATATATATTTTAACATTTAAAAATTCTTTTGAAAATAAATCTGTCCTATCTAAAAAATAGTCATTAGTATTAGACTACTATTTTTGTCAAATAGATATTAATAAGGTTTCATCTTTAATTTTCATTTATATTTAACCCTCATCCTCCATAGGGAAAAAGTGCTTAAGCATCTTAATATCAGTCTTATTCCATAGTTATATAATGTTTATTTGGAAATCTATATGATACTCTTCCTAACAGGAAAATAATAAAACTTTATAATTGGCTGCATTCTGTTATATGCAAAGAAATTAAATTGTTTTCCCAAGTTAAAGAAGCATTTAAATAACCTAAACGACATTTATTTTGAAGACTATTCATGTATAGAGCATATCAGTACACTTCATTATTTTTTTTCCCCTCACTTCTTGGTTTGTATTCAGGTAATAGTCCCATTAAAGATATTAGTACAGTTGTCTGCCTGAACATTGTACTTTGCTACTAACACTGATTATCAGTCTGTGTGTTTGATAAAATGCTTCTCATCTGTCTTACAATCTATAAAGTGCAATGTAGACATCTGGGTTCACGGTCTTGATTTTGAGTAAGGATGAATGAAACTGAATGTTAACGATACCGTATTTCTAAAATGATAAGCTTAATCTCTGAGGAGATATGTTGGCTGCAGGACTGTAAGATAACCCATTGAAACTGTACACTTTTCAACCTCTTAATGGGCTGTAATTGACTGAAATTACAGAGAATCTTGCTTGATGTCACATTTTCCTTACGAGAAAGCCTGAAAACTTAAGGGGAAACAGGTTGGTATTCTAATTCTTCTTCATTGTTTTGTTACTTTATTATTAATTTTGAACATTATTTTAGTCTTTCTTTTTAATGTCTATTGAATATGCTATAAATAAATTTATTCTTTTACTTACTTTCCAGATGTTTAATTATGAAATTAGTATAGGGTACTTTTATACTAATGTATTTTCTTTATAGCTTAGAATGATATTAACTTGCCAGGACAATTATTTTAGTTATTGTTACCCCAAATATTGCAACTCATTTTATCATAAAATTATTATTTTTTTAATTTTAATGCAATTTATATATAGTAATTTAGCACCAGTGAAATCTACCAACATTTAAATTGAGGTTCATGGTACCTGGGTTCCAGGTTAGCGATTTCCCAGTCTGCCTATCCAAGTTAGACCTTACTGTTGAACTACGCTGAACGCCCTTGCACTGAGGCGTTTCACTGTTTGTAATTTTATTGTATGGGTCTGTGGAGCAGTTCAGCTCTCTGAAATAGTCCCCATGCATCCTTTCCATGCATGCTGACATGTTCTCACTGCTCACCATGGCCACTATGGCCAGTACTTATCAGAAGTGCCTTACATGGACTTTTCAAAATATAAAGAAAAAGATGACATCATTTAGCTTAGCAATTTAAAATAAGAAAACTTTTCATAACAATACATTTATTTATTTATTTGTTTATTTAGTCACTTCATTTAAAAAAATGCATTCATGTGTTAATTTATTCAATTATTATACTTAATGAAAATTCCATTATTTTCCAGGAACTGGGATACTCACTGGGAATTTTTTTTATTCAGTTTAGAGAGGATATATATATATATATATATATAGAGAGAGAGAGAGAGAGGGGGGGGGGGGGAACAGGAAGCATCAGTTCTATATGTGCCTTGACCGCCTGGGGTTTTGAACCAGTGACTTTGGCGTTTCTAGGTCGATGCTCTGTCCACTGCACCACCACAGGTCAGGCCTCACTGGGACTTTGACCAAATAAACTTGAAATCTTGAATCTTTAATATCTAAATTTGTAAAATTTGAATGCTATGAAAAATAAAAGGGAAATATAACCAAAATACATGTCTACATAGTATATGCTGTATAAATGACAGACACGGGTGCAGGCTTTTTAGAGTAATATCTCAGAGTGCTGACTTTTATAGCCAGACTGCATGGATTCTTTATTATATGTGGCTTAAGTGTCTGTCGCCGATAGCTTATTGGTTGCTTGCGTAACTGTACTAGCCAATGGGGTGAAGTTGCCACGGCATTCAAATAGTCCCTCCTTCTGGCATGCCACCTCACAAATTGAGGTTAAAGATTGGAGCAATTTTTATGCTGTTAAGAAATCTTAACACCAGAAGGGGTCTTTGCAATAGTACAAGACTAGAGGTTCTCCAATTGAAAAATAATGTCATAATAGTTAAGTCTTTGACTGGCTCCTCTAAAGGTGAAATACATGTCATTTCAAGAATTGATTTGGCTCCATCTCAAACAGGGTTGCTGTTTCAATTGAGATGTAGACAATTTCCTGTAAAACTTGCCTTTGCTATGACCATCAATAAGTCTCAGGGCCAAACGCTTAAGCGTGTTGGCATTTTTTTATCTAAGCCTGCATTTGGACACGGTCAACTTTATGTTGCCTGTTCAAGAGTTCGTGAAAGAACAGACGTAAAATTAAAAATAATTGATGGTCCTCTGCAAGGCGAGCTTAAAAATGATGGAAAGATCTACACAAGAAATGTTGTGTACAAAGAGATCTTTGACATGTGAATTAACATTTTATTATTTAAATCACCTTTATTTATTGAGGTAGCGGTGGCTCTTAAGAAATGTACCGCCAGTGGTTTTCTTCATTGCACTCTACTTTAAAGCAATCAAGCAAGTAGAAGGGGCAAACCCCATGGGGCAGTAAGCAAAGGGGCATCCTCGCCACCTGCCCTGGGTAATTCAGTTTGAATTAGCAGACACCTTTGCACAAATCATTTTAATTACAATTTATAATATCTAGAACAGCGGTCATTTCGTATGACTGCCGGGCTTTCTAGTTAGTTATAGTCAGCCTCTATGAATTTATATAGGGGTTTCTGTTAAGTTCAAGTTGGTATCTTTCTCATAGGGTTCTTATGAGGTTTCAAAGAATTAATATGAGGCCTGACTTGTGGTGGCACAGTGGATAAAACATTGATCTGAAATGCTCACGTTGCTGGTTCAAAACCCTGGGCTTTCTTGGTCAAAGCACATATGGATGCTGATGCTTCCTTCTCTTCCTCCCATCTCTCTCTCTCTCTCTCTTTCTCATCTCTCTAAACGGAATAAATAAAATATCTTAAAAATATAAAATCTTTTAAAAAAGCAGAGTTAATATGTATATAATATATAGAGCACTGTGTAGTAGGAACAGTATGTGGCTCGTGCGTAATTAATCACTAAAGCAAGTAAAGGTATCTAATATTTTGTCATTTTCTTTTCTTTATTTATTATTGAATTTATTGGGGAGACATTAGTTAATAAATTATATATTGATAGATTTCAGGGCTACGATTCTATTGCTGTGTCATAGGCAGTTTCATTTTTAATTTTTTGAAGAAACTTCACAGTTTTCCACAGTGGCTGCAGCAATATGCATTTCACAGTGCATGAAGTTTCTTCTTTCTCCATATTCTTACCAATACTTGTTTGTTTTAGTAATTAATATACTCATTCTGACAGGTGTGAAGTGATACTTCATTGGCTTTTAATTAAAATTCAAAATTTATAACAAACGTATACAACTCAAAACCAAAAAAAAAAAATTCCAATTAAGAAATAGACAAAGGGCTTTAAATAGACACTTCTCCAAAGAGGACAGATAGAGAGGCAAGAGACATATAAAAAGATGCTTAATGACACTAATCAACCGAGAAATGCAAATTAAAATGACAATGAGATCTCACCTCACTTTGCCTAGCTCTCGAAATGCAAAAACAGTGTGTTGAAATTTTTGAAGCACAAATGAGCAGTCTTGGCCTTTATTAAGTTACTCATTGTGATTCTATTCTCTATTAATACCATGAATTGCTACAAAGAACAAAAATCAAATGTTCACATATGCAAAAAAAAATATTTTGAAGAAGTTTTGAACATATACAATCATTATTAGGCATTTCTACTTTCATGTCTTACCATACGTTCTGCTCTTACATAATTTCACTGTATGATTTAGTATTTTTATTATTATTTTTATTCATTTTAGACAGGACAGGGAGAGAGAGAGAGAGAGAGGAGAGACAGAGAGAGAGAAGGGGGGAGGAGCTGGAAGCATCAACTCCCATATGTGCCTTGACCAGGCAAGCCCAGGGTTTTGAACTGGCAACCTCAGCATTTCCAGGTCAACGTTTTATCCACTGCACCACCACAGGTCAGGCCAAGGTTTAGTATTTTTAGTTTATGGATATTTTGGGGATTTATAATAAGAGTCATCATGGTAAGCATAAAGATTATAGGGACATTGTTGCATAGTGGAGAGATACTTGTAATATAGGCCGTTGTAAAGTTTTCATAACCGGAAGACATGATAGGTGTATGGCAAATTTCACTACTAACTGTTTCTATGTTATTAATTTCTGGTTAGTGAGCTTTAAAAAACTACTTGTATGATGTTATTTCTGTGGTTTTCTAAGCTCTAGGGTTCTTTTATTTCAGCTGTTTCTTTTAACTCCCCAATGGTTACAAGTCAGTTACTGAGAATCAAAAGAAAAAAAAATATCAAGAGCTCAGTGAAATATATTTAAAAAATGTATTCCAATGTTTCTGCTGAATCTTAATTGCTTTTTTATTTTAACCTTATGTAATGGATACCATGGAGGCCTCCTAATAGCCTAAATTGCCTCTGTCTCCTAAAGTCTGTACATGAGATGCCTTCTTCAACACTTCTGTTGTATTTCAATCCAGCTTCACTTTCCAAAAATAGTGTCTGCTAAGAGGAAGTCAGAGTTAGCCCAAACTTGACACTCCAGCCACTATCAGCTGAGTATTCAAAGGAAGAAAGGTACTTTGATTACCATGTTTTTTTTTGTTTTTTTTTTTTTTGCCAGATTGATTTCTTTATACTGGTGTTCTCATATCTGTTCCTAGATTTGGTCTAGTGTTGGTATTCAGAAAATGGAACCAGTAAAATCTTCAAACTTGTTTTGGATGCATTCCAGATATCTCTTTCCATAAGTAGTTGAACTAAGGAGAAAATGACAAATATTTGTATAATATTTTTAATAAACATTGTGATGTTCTTGTATGGTAAGCTAACATTTACTAAGAATGGTTTTATGATAGGTGATTGGTTACTTCACTATTCTGGTTTCATTAAAGTTATTATATAGATAACGTTGATTTACATATAAATAAATCAAAAGTAACTACTTCCCAGAAAGATGCACATTTATACATACATATATATGTGATATATAAATGTATATTTTTCACTGATAAATAAAAAGTACTTTTTATGCAATTTGACTATAACAAGTTCATTATTAAAAACAATTAGTTTTTAGAGTCAAAATCTGTTATTTTGTTGTTTTCTAAAACATTTATCATAAATAATATCCTAGTATCAGTGAACAGTTTTTTATGCAAAGTTGGCGAACTGAATAGATAATATACAGTAAATTCCTAATTGATAACAGTCCCATTGTTTTGAAATATACCCTCCTTCAATGAAATGGTAATTGATGGCTGGACTTCTTCAGTGGTCTCTTTTACTGTGTGTGTGAATGTGTATGCATTCCAACTAATGCAATAAATTAAAGCATTTTAAAAATCTATATACATGTGTTATTTCTTGATCCTTCTTTGCAAACTTCCATTGTGGTCCCATTCAACTCAGTAAGTGTATCTTTGAACTTAAACCTGGAATCAGCTTGTGTGAAACTTTGGAAACTAACACAGATACTTCTGACCTGTAGTTTGCTGATCTGTTCATAAATTGACTATGGACTTGTTGGCAAAAATATAAAATAAGGAGTTAAGTAATCAGACATTTTTATTTACTTTAAAAAGCATTTTATAATTTACTTTAGTAAATTAGTTCTCTGAAAGATTAAAATTCAATTTGATCATTCAGAGCACTGAATGATTAAATTGAACTTCAATGCACACAAGTAGGTAGAAAACAAGACAGCCTGAGAAAGTGTGAGGTCACAATGCAAAAGAAAACTGAGATACCATATTTTTGAACCTGCACAAAGCACAGAGTCTGCTAATCAGCTGCAAAGATTTGACTGTTAACTTGAATGTGTGTGTTTGTGTTTGTGTGTGTGTGATTCTATTGATTATACATCCTTTAATTCTGATCCTCAAGTACCATGTATTACTACTCTTTTATTCTATGTGTTTCACAATGTAATAGCATACTAATTGATTCTGGGAATACTATAGCTCTTTAGCATCCTTTGTATTATGTACTTACGTTGTGTTTTCATGCATAATACATGATTAGATGTAGTAGATGTTTCATGAAGATAATAGTTCACTACTCTCTGAATTAATTCTTTTTGTTGAGCACATGATAATACAACACTTATATCAGTCTACAGGGAAGGAAAATCATTCTTCTAGCTAGCTTTGATTATTTCTAAATAAATCATTCTAAATTTCTTTAATATGAAAGTTTCTTTCATAGGCTACAATACAAATGAAACATGAAGTAATAGATGCAAAGTTCAATATCATTCAGGATGGCACTTCTGAAACGTAAACCCCTACTCTCTTCTCTACATTTCTATGTTGTCACGAGTACTAATCATCTTTTATGATATTTAAATAAAGGAGCTTTTGAAAGTTACATATGAAGTCAGCCTATAACTTTCTTTTATGCAGATTACCAAATTGTTGAAATAAAATATTTTATTAACAGATTCCCTAAATCTGGAAATCCAAGGTTTTTAAGGAAACCACTGATCTTTATATATAGTGTGTGTATATATATATACATACACATATATGTATATATATATTTTTTCTGAAGTTAGAAGCAGGGAAGCAGACACACTTCTGCATGCACCCGACCAGGACCCACCCAGCATGGCCACCAGAAGCGTGATGCTCTGCCCATCTGGGGCATTGCTCCTTGCAGCTGGAGCCATTCTAGCACCTGAGGTAGAGGCCATGGTGCTGACCTCAGCACTCAGGCCAGCTTTGTTCCAATGGAGCCTTGGCTGCAGGAGGGAAAGAGAGAGACAGAGAGGAAGGAGAAGGGGAGGGGTGGAGAAACAGAAGGGTGTTTCTCTTGTGTGCCCTGACTGAGAATCGAATCCAGGACTTTCACAAGCTGGGCCGAAGCTCTACCGCTGAGCCAACTGGCAAGGGTCAAAACCACTGATCTTTATAGTCTTTTTTATTCAAATGTTTTGAATAAGTGATTCATTGCTATCATTTTATTATTTTGCCTGAAAATAAATGAAGATGAATCAGATTTACTGTTTGGTGATTAAGTTACAAATGGTTGATCTTGTGATAAAATAATCCCAATTTACATCTCTTTACAATGTAATGCAATATAATGATAATATAATGATAATATAATATAATATAATATAATAAATATAATATAATATAATACAGTGGAACCTTGAGATACGAGTTTAATTCGTTCTGTAACCAAACTAGTAAGTCAGTCAACTCATGTATCAAACAAATTTCTCCCATTCAAAATCACTGAAATAGATTTAGTCCATTCCAGCCCTGTGAAACATACCCAAAACATCCTAAATTATAAAAAAAGACATGTTTTTAATTAAAAAACACACATGTATATAGTGCATAACAAAATATATGATATAAAAGAAAAAAAGTGTTATTTAGTCCTGTATTCTTACCTTGGAGACTGATGAGTGCGGCTAATGGAGGTGAATGGCGGAAGAGGAGGGAGGGAGGAAGAGATGCAGGCACTGTGGACACGTAAACTAAAACTGCACTTTCTTAACACTAGATGTAAACTAAAACTGCACTTTCTGTACTTAAAATGAAACTGCAAAAACTTAACTGTAAAGAAATGCCCTTTTTTAACTTTAAATATAACCTAAGCTTAACATTATGTATTTTTCATTTAATCATCACGTGTTTTTGCCTTTTTGGCTGCACTTACAGCACTTTCACTTGCAGGACTTTGAATAAAAATCTATCCAAAGAGGTTTGCTCTTGCCTGCCTTTTAAAATGTTACAAAAATGTGACAAACAAACAAGTTTCATTAAGAAGCCTAACCAGTTGAAACTTTTTCTGGGTGTTTCTTTTCAATGAAACTTGAAAATTACTCCCACATTGCCAGCATGTCTTTCATTTCACTTGCAGAAATCACTTCCTCTGACTCTACCTCCTCTTCACTACTAATCTCTTGTAGAAGCTCCATATGTTGCATCATCTGTAGCTCCTTCAACTCCTCAGTTGAAATTTGCTCCTCATGTTCCTCGAAGAGCTTATTTACGTCACCCTCATCTACCTTCAGACCCATCGACTTTCCAGGAGACACAATCTCCTCCAACGCTTCTACCTCGGTCTCGGTCTCTGGCTTGAATCCTTCAAAGTCCCTGTCTGCAACAACATCAGACCATAACTTTTTTAATGCCCAGTTCAAGGTTCTTATAATCTCTTGCCATGCCAAGTCAATAATGCATAAACATATCACGATGTTGTAGTGATCTTTCCAAAACTCTTGAAGGGTTAGAATTGTATTCTTGGTCACCTCAAAGCAGTGGTGAAACAAGTGCTTTATGTAAAGCTTTTTAAAGTTGAAAATGACCTGCTGATTCATAGGTTGCAAGATTGAAGTCGTGTTGGGTGGGAGGTAGAGGGCTTTCACGAATTTGAACTTATCGAGAATGTCATCCTCAAGACCAGATGTGTGGGCTGGAGCATTATCAAGGATTAGTAATGATTTCATTGGGAGTTTACTTTCTTGAAGATATTTCTACACAGCAGGACCAAACATGAGATTTACCCATTCTATAAAAAACTGCCGCGTAACCCATGCCCTAGCGTTGGCGCACTACATAACCTGCAGTTGTTTTTTTTTTTTTTTTTTTTAGAATCTTGTGAGTCTTAAAGGCCCTAGGATTTTCGGAATGATACACTAGCAGTGGCTTTACTTTACAGTCACCATTAGCATTTGCACACAATGCAAGGGTCAGATGGTTCTTCATGGGTTTATGGCCTGGCAGCTTCTTCTCCTCTGAGGTGATGAAGGTCCTCTGCGGCTTTTTTTTTCCAAAACAATAATGTTTCGTCACAGTTGAACACTTGTTGGGGGATGTAGCCTTCCTTTGCAATAAGCGCAGCAAAATGTGTGATGTACTCCTCAGCTGCCTTAACGTCAGCCCTCGCAGCTTCACCATGCCTCACCACCGAGTGAATGCCGGATCTCTTCTTGAAATTTTCAACCCAGCCATGACTTGCCTTAAATGTATCTTCTGCTGCCTCTTTTGAGGTTGAGGGTTCTTTCTTCTTTAAATCACTGTAAATAAAATGTGCCTTTTTGCATATTACAGTCTCCATCACTGTATTTCCTGCCAGCTCTTTCTCTTTCACCCACTCCAGCAGAAGCTTCTCCATTTCTTCATGGATATTTTTCCTTAAAGGAACAGAATTGTAGTTCCTTTTGCTGGATTTGCGGGTTTGATGGCATCCTTTTGTTTAAGGATGGTACAAACTGTAGATATATTATGGTCGTACAGCCTTGCCTGTTTAATCACTTGTACACCACACTCATGTTTCTCTATTTTTTGTTTTACTTTTATCTACATCATTATGTTCTTCTTCTAACCACTGTCCTTTACCCTCACTTTCTTCGGTCCCATGGTAGCACACAAAAAAAAGTCAGTAAAAAATGCAAAAATTGTGCAAGAACGAGTACAGCACACGGGATTCGACTTGATTCTGTGGGTAATGGGTGAGAAAGAACGAGATGCTGGGGTTGTGCTGCTGATACTGGAACTGTGTGTGAACGTACAAACAAGCGGCAGCTTCCCGAATCATGACTAGTATCTCAGAACTTTGCTAGGATTTCAAACAAAAATTCGGACTTTGTCGCAGCTCGTAACTTAAAAATTCGTATGTTGGTCTGCTCGTATCTCAAGGTACAACTGCATAGTATCATATGATATATTATAAACCAATATATCTTGCTTCAGAAGGTTTATGTAGTAACTGGCTGGTGCCATACACTGTTATGAGCAGCAGGAAAACTAACTATGAACAAGCATTTGAACCCATTTCGCCAGTGGCCAGTGAGGTGCTCAGTCCTTCCAATGATGCCTAAGCTGCACTGGGGTGAAGTTCTCACTTCATCTGAGGACTCATACTGTACCCTTCTCAGAGTTCATCTGCATCTGCTGAGCCCTTATCAAGCTCTACGATGAGGTGATGTTGACAAAGGATAAGATCAATGCCCTCATTAAAGCAGGTGGTGTAAAAGTTGAACCTTCCTGTCCAGACTTGTTTTAATGGCTCTGGCTGCAAGTGTGAACACTGGGAACCCTGTCTGCAATGTGGAGGCTGGTGGTCCTGCCCCAGGAGCTGGTGTTGCACCAACAGGAGGTCCTGCCGCCTGCATTCCCAGCTGCAGCCTCAACTGAAGAGAAGAATTTGAAAGCAAAGAACAAAGAATCTGAGGAGTCTGCTGATGACATGAACTTTGATCTTTTTGACTAAACTTCTTTTGTAACACATTCAATAAAAAGCTGAACACTGGGGAAAAAAAAGAAACAAGTGTTTACCGACAATATAGACTATTTGGTCTGGTTTGTTGCTACTATCTCTGTGGATTTGAATGATTTTGTCAACTTTTCTGAACTTGGTTTTTTTTTTTTTTTTTGTATATA